>NC_064614.1:975036279-975339309 GCF_023898315.1 Schistocerca nitens | reverse complement strand
CGCTGGCAGTTCAAAAAACTGTGACCATTCACCAAAAAGTATGTTTGATTCCTTCAAACCAGCACTGGCTAAACTAGGAGACCTTGACGCACGCCATCATTTGGGAAGCAAAGCTACGTACAGGGACTGTGCGTCATTTAATAATGAATGTGTCAAATATTTTCTGCGTTCTTCGACACTTGGAACAAGTCTAGGGAAATGGAACACAGTACCGGGAACTAGACACGATGTGAACAATGGCACTCACAATGTTTTCCATTTTCACTGTTCATTTGTTAACCTTCATAAATTTATTATAACTCCCCATCGAACTATTGTAATAAGGACGCGATAATTTTGCAGCGAGTCCTCAAGTAATGGTCGTTAGCAGTTCACATCGTTCTGAACACTTCGTGTCTACTGTTCTATGTTACGGACTGCTGTCAATCCTCGGAGACCCCAAAAGTTGTGACACTGTAATTGCCTGAAGAATCGGTGTTGTGTTGTCTGTGAGAGCGGTGACTAATCGATTAGTAAGAGTAATTGTACGTAAATTATTAACCATCTGAGCTATAACAACAAATGTTTTGAATGTAATTTTCCTAATTTCTCATCTACTGATAGCCTTGTATTACAACAGATTAAAAAAAAAACTGCCCGAACACGTGATGAAGGCACAATATTACCGACGGGCTTCCGTGTGATCCTCAGCCCACAGGCTACACTGGATGCGGAGGGGCGTGTAGTCAGCATATCGCTCTCACGGGCGTGTGTCAGATTACGAGAGCGTACAATAGACTCAATTTAATTTAATATTCCGTGCTTGATGACGACCGTCTTTATATTGCGCATAAACGAATTCATGTGACTTCTGTGTCCATCCACAGCGCCTGATAACTATGAGTCACGCATGCCCGTGATCTGACAGTACTGGAAAACAAATAGTAAAACATTCCCCCTCTCACATCCTTTAAACCCGAAGTGGCCGCACTATTTACCCCTTTGGCCCTGAGGAAAGCGGCCAACTTTGCTTAGCTCATAGACAAATTCAGCAAGGTCATTCATAATGTAGCACATCTTCAGGAATCACTCCCTCCAAGTATTTTTTTAGTGAGTACGAAAACTACACTTTCAAGAAGTCCTTAACATTAGTTGACGGTTTTGGATTATGTTATTAGTTGCTAGATGTACATTACGATAAAATACGACTGAGAACCGCGGGCCGCATGAATAATGCTTTACTCTAGCCGCAGTTTAACGACCACTAGTTTTGAAAATGAGCTTTCAGCATTATAAGGAGTGGTTCCTGCATGAGTTCTTCCTGCATGGTGACACTCTCGCACATTCTAGCAGTGAGGTGACAGATCTCCGAAATACAATAGTTACTGAAAGACAGATTAGCAGAAATGGTCACGTCTGTTAGCTGCCCAAGTCCCTGTACCTTATAACTTTAGACTTTTGTTTGTGGGGATGATTCTGAAGTTATATCTACCACCTGAATATAAAGACAAAAGATAAATTGACCGTCCGGATTATGAAGCGACCGGCTACCAAAAAAGAGCACTAAGACAAGCGCTGAAGTGTTATATACGATATTAAGACAATTCGAAAGTGAACTGATGTCGGAGATGGAATTTATGAAAATCAACAGTGAACTTACTCATTTGCCTCGGTTTAACAACTTCTTTTAGTATTTGTTTGGATTAAATTCTAACTGCTGTACCTCTGTTGTTGTTGTTGTGGTCTTCAGCCCAGAGGCTCGTTTGATGCACCTCTCTATGCTACTCTATGCTGTGCAAGGTTCTTTATCTCCCAGTACCTACTGTAGCCTACATCCTTCTGAGTCAGATTAGTGTATTCATCTCTTGGCCTCCCTCTACTATTTTTAACCTCCTCGCTGCCCTCAAGAACTAAATTGGTGATCCCTTGATGCCTCAGAATATGCCCTACCAACCGATCTCTCCTTCTACTCAAACTGTGCCACAAATGTCTCTTCTCTCCAGTTCTATTCATACCTCCTCATTAGTTATGTGATCTACCCATCTAATCTTCAACATTCTTCTGTAGCACCACATTTAGAAAGCTTCTATTCTCTTCTAAACTATTTATCGTCCACGTTTCACTTCCCCGGCAACGGCCTTGGCGCAGTGGATACACCGGTTACCGTGAGATCACCGAAGTTAAGTGCTGTCGGGCGTGGCCGGCGCTTGGATAGGTGACCATCAAGCTGCCACGCGCTATTGCCATTTTTCAGGATGCACTCAGCGTCGTGATGCCAATTGGGGAGCTACTCGACCGAATAGTGACAGCTCCAGACAAAGGATAAATCATAACGACCGGGAGAGCGGTGTGCTGATTACCCCCCCCCCCCCAACCGCATCCTCAGCTGAGGATGACACGGCGGTCGGATGGTCCCGATGGGCCACTTGTGGCCTGAAAACGGAGTGCTTTTTTTTTTCACTTCCATACATGGGTACGCTCCCTACAAATACTTTCAGATACGACTTCCTGGAACATGAATCTATACTCGATGTTAACAAATTTCTCTTCAGAAATGCATTTCTTCCCATTGCCAGTCTACATTTTATATCTTCTCTACTTCGACCATCAGCAGTTATTTTGCTCCCCGAATAGCAAAACTCCTTTACTACTTTAAGTGTCTCATTTCCTAATCTAATTCCCTCAGAATCACCTGACTTAATTCGACTACATTCCATTATCCTCGTTTTGCTTTTGTTGATGTTCATCTTAGATCCTCCATTCAAGACACTGTCCATTCCGTTCAACTGCTCTTCCCGGTTCTTTGCTGTCTCCCTCTATGGATATTAATCCCTACTCCAAATTTTTCTCCCGTTTCCTTTACTGCTTGCTCAGTGTGTTGCGGTCTTCAGTCCTGAGACTGGTTTGATGCAGCTCTCCATGCTACTCGATCCTGTGAAAGTTTCTTCTACTACCAGTACCTACTGCAACCTACATCCTTCTGAATCTGCTTGGTGTATTCATCTCTTGGTGTCTCTCTACGATTTTTACCCTCCACGCTGCCCTCCAGTACTAAATTGGTGATCCCTTGATGCCTCAGAACATGTCCTACCAACCGATCCCTTCTTCTAGTCAAGTTGTGCCACAAACATGTCTTCTCCCCAATCCTACTCAATACCTCCTCAAGTTTGCTCAATGTACAGATTGAATAACGTCGGGGACCGGCTACAACCCTGTCTCACTCCCTTCCCAACCACTGCTTCCCTTCCATGCCCCTCGACTCTTATAACTGCCATCTGCTTTATGTACAAATTGTAAATAGCCTTTCGCTCCCTGTGTTTTACCCCTGCCATCTTCAGAATTTGAAAGAGAGTATTCCAATCAACATTGTAAAAACTTTCGCTAAGTCTACAAATGCTAGAAACGTTGGTTTGCCTTTCCTTAATCTTTCTTCTAAGGTAAGTCGTAGGGTCAGTATTGCCTCACGTGTTCCAACATTTCTACTGAATCCAAACTGATCTTCCCCGAGGTTAGCTTCCACGAGTTTTTCCATTCGTCTGTAAAGAATTCGCGTTAGTATTTTGCAGCGGTGACTTATTAAACTGATAGTTCGGTAATTTTCACATCTGCCAACACCTGCTTTCGTTGGGACTGAAATTATGATATTCTTCTTGAAGTCTGAGGATATGTCGCTTGTCCCATACATCTTCCTCACTAGATGGTAGAATTTTGTTAGGCCTGGCTCTCCCAAGGCTGTCAGTAGTTGTAATGGAATGTTGTCTACTCCGGGGGCCTTGTTTCGACTTAGGTCTTTCAGTGCTCTGTCAAACTCTTCACGCAGTATCGTATCTCCTATTTCATCTTCATTTACATTCTCTTCCATTTCTATAATATTGTCGTCAAGAACATCGCCCTTGTATAGACCCTCTATATACTCCTTCCACCTTTCTGCTTTCCCTTCTTTGCTTAGAACTGTGTTTCCATCTGAGCTCTTGATATTCATGCAAGTGGTTCTCTTTTCTCCAAAGGTGTCTCTAATTTTCCTGTAGGCAGTATGTATCTTACCCCTAGTCATATGCGCCTCTACATCCTTACATTTGTCCTCTAGCCATCCCTGCTTAGCCAATTTGCACCTCCTGTCGATCTCATTTTTGAGACGTTTGTATTCCTTTCTGCCTGCTTCATTTACTGCATTTTTTGTATTTTCTCCGTTCATCAATTAAATTCAATATCGCTTCTGTTACCCAAGGATTTCTATTAGCTCTCGTCTTTTTACCTACTTGATCCTCTGCTACCTTCACTATTTCGTCTCTCAAAGCTACCCATTCTTCTTCTAATGTATTTCTTTCCCCCATGCTTGTCAGTCGTTCCCTAATGCTCTCCCTGAAACTCTCTACAACCTCTGGTTCTTTCAGTTTTTCCAGGTCCCATCTCCTCAATTTCCCACCTTTTTGCAGTTTTTTCAGTTTTAATCTACAGTTCATAACCAATATATTGTGGTCAGAGTCCACATCTTACCCTGCAGGTGTCTTACAATTTAAAACATAGTTCCTAAATCTCTGTCTTACAATTATATTATCTATCTGAGACCTTCCAGTATCTCCAGGCTTCTTCCATGTACATAACCTTGTTTTATGATTCTTTAACCAAGTTTTAGCTATTATTAAGTTATGCTCTGTGCAAAATTCTACCAGTTGGCTTCCTCTTTCATTCCTTACTCCCATTCGATATTCACCTACTACGTTTCCTTCTCTTCCTTTTCCTACTGTCGAGTTCCAGTCACCCATGAGTATTAAGTTTTCGTCTCCCTTCACAATCTGAATAATTTCCTTTATCTCATCATACATTTCATCAATCTCTTCGTCATCTGCGGAGCTAGTTGGCATATCAACTTGTACTACTGTGGTAGGCGTGGGCTCTTTATCTATCTTGACCACAATAATGCGTTCACTATGCGTTAACTAGCTTACCCGCATTCCTATTTTCCTATTCATTATGAAACCTACTCCTGCGTTACCCCCTATTTGATTTTGTATTTATAACCCTGTATTCACTTGACCAGAAGTCTTGTTCCTCGTGACACCGAAATACACTAATTATCACTATATTTAACCTTATTCTATCCATTTCCCTTTTTAAATTTTCTAATCTACCTGCTCGATTAAGGGATCTGACATTCCACGCTCCGAATAGTAGGACGCCAGTTTTCTTTCTCCTGATAACAACGTCCTCCTGAGTAGTCCCCGCCCGGAGATCCGAAAGGGGGACTATTTTACCTCCGTAATATTTTACCCAAGTGGACGCCATCATCAATTAACCATACAGTAAAGCTGCATACCCTCGGGAAAAATTACGGCTTTACTTTCCCATAGCTTCCAGCCGTTTGGAGTACCAGCACAGCAAGGCCGTTTTGGTTACTGTTAGAAGGCCAGATCAGTCATTCATCCAGACTGTTGCCCCTGCAACTACTGAAAAGGTTGCTGCCCCTCTTCAGGAACCACACGCTTGTCTTGCCTCTCAACAGATACACCTCAGTTGTGGTTGCACTTACGGTACGGCTATCTGTATCGCTGAGGCACGCAAGCCTCCCCACCAACGGCAAGGTCCGTGGTTCATGTATCAAATCAAAACAGCCTAGATGTTATCTGGAATGTATTGTTCGAATTTAACTATACTGCCTCTTCCTAATATGTTCACTACTGCTTCAGGAACACCTCGCATAGGTACTTGCGGCAGACTGGAGAAATCGGATTAGACAACACACAATGCCAACACACTGACGCATGCCAAGGATCTCTCTCTCTCGTGATAAATCAATTAGCAGTGTTTGTCGAGTAGAGTGGCTCATCCCCAATTAGCTTGTCCCACCGCCAATCAGCAGCGCGCTAGAGAGGTGTAGGGAGACGGACGGATTTGGCAGTACCTTCGAGTGCCAGAACTCCCCTTAACCTATTTTTCAGAGCTTATACTGTGGCTAAGGAGAACTATTATACTCATTTCCTTTTGTGTACTAAGCGGAACTTAGGACGGCAATATTTTGTCACAGCAAATTTCACATTGAACCCTGAGATACATATTCCTTTCCGGAATGATTTCATACGAATTGTAATGTCATTATCCCTAATTAACTTCCTCACTGGGTTCCCTTGTATAGCCATTCATGTGCAGATTGTTCCAAAATGTCGTATTGAATGGTAAGAAGTGGAAACTGGAGACGAGAGATAATCCGATTTTAATTTTGTAACCATATGCAACATTCTATTGAGTCGGCACATGACACTGATTGTAACGATCTATAGTCTATCTTTGTGTAAATCTTGGCACAGTTTCTATTGTTCCTGGTGCGCATTTCTTTACCTAGGTTTACAGAATGTTTTCAGACAGACTACAGTCACATTCAATGCATCCATCGCAGTCTCTAAAGAAGCATTAGAGTATTTCTGAAATCACTCTATAGCTTTGGAAGATAACGTCAAATTCTCTATGCACAATGGCTACTAATATTTCCGCAACGTTGGCGGAATTCCCGTACAGTGTAGATTCCCCAAATCCACATTATTTTACAGAATCAGATGGGCCTTTACAAATATGTTAAGTATTTGATAGGCGAAGTTTCATTTGACAAAGCAATTCCGAACTGTGACTTTCTTAGAATTTTATAGCCTTTCATCGATACATGGTGAAATGTACAGGGCTCTCCATTCCCATTACACATTTTGAAGGTTTATCGTAATGTCTACAGCGGCATTTACGTCACGAAATGTACCAGCACATGTCGCGTAAAGATGTGAAAAGCCTTGCCTTCTCGACTTTAGGTATATTTAGGAAAGCGACAGTCGACTATGAGTGTCCGTCCTGACAGCAAACACCTTAAATTCTTGGGAGCACGATTCTGTCCCCGGTAAGTGCTTCGAGATGATTTCATTCCCTAATAGTTGCACGTGGCTTCCCAGCCCTGTACGTCCACTGTCAGATTTACTGTTAAATGACCAAACTGCCTGCTTCTTCCCAATCCAGGAAATACTATTCCAAGAAAAACCATCATAAAGGTTCCGTATTCATTAACAACGTACAGTGCCTGCGCATTCCGATAACTTGTGTCATGAAAACGTTATCTTGGGTGTAAAGTCAACGTGAAATTGCACACTTGAATATACAAGATAGTTTCATTTTTATTTATAGGTCTGGTTCAGTAGGACCAAATTGAGGAGCAAATCTCCAAGGTCATGGATCGTGTCGGTACAGGAAATAAAAGCAATAACCGATAAAAATGTTTATGAATCCGAAAAGAGCAAAGCCATAAGTTTAAGTAGACGCAATCAGTAGGACCACAAGAATCAGTTTAATTTTTCAAGGAACTCCTCGACAGAATAGAAGAAGTGACCCATGACGAAACTCTTCAGTTTCGATTTGAAAGCACGTCAATTACTGCTAAATTTTTAATCCTAGTGATAGGTTATTGAAAATGGATGCTGCAGTATACTGCATTCCTTCTTTCACAAGAGGTAAGGCAGTCCGATCCAGATGCAGGTTGGATTTCTGTCGAGTAGTATCTGAGTAAAATTTGCTTATTCTTGGGAATAAGCCTATATTGTTAACCAGGAACGACAGTAAAGAGTATATATATTGAGAGGGAAATGTCAAAACACCCAGACTTGTGAACAGGAGTCGACAAGAGGTTCGTGAACTTACACCACTTGTTTTAGAATGGGAAATATAATACCATCCAACATAAACGAATGAAAATAAGCAAAGTACTCAAATTTTCGTGTCGAACGATCACTCACTTCATACACCGATCGAATAAAAAAAAAGGCAGCATTAAGTCTTTGAACAAGTTTCTGAATGTGGGCTTCCCATGACAGATTCCTATCTATCTGAACACCTAGAAATTTGAGATGTTCAGTTTCACTAATCATATGGCCATTCAATGAAATTAAACCGCCAGATTTCGTTGGATTGTGTATTAAAACTGTAGAAACTTTGCGTTGGTTTATTTTCTGAAAGCCATGAACTTATGTAATGAACTGTACTATTTGAAACCGAGCTAATGTTGCACACAACATCCTTTACTAACAAGCTAGTGTCATTAGCAAACAGAAATATTTTTGAGTTACCAAAAATACTAGAGGGCATATCATTTAAATAAATAAGGAACAGGAGTGGCCTCAACACTGATTCCTGGGGCACCCCCCCCCCCCCCCACTTGACTGTACCCCACTGACACCCCACATCACAGCCATTCACAACATTTTGCTGTGTGTTACTAAAGTAAGAGGTGAACCAATTGTGGGCTACACCCCATATTCCGTAATTGTCTAACTTCTGGAGCAATATTTTCTGATACAAGAAAACGGCTTAGCTAAGTCAATAAATATACCTAGCGTTTTGTTTAGCCCATCAAGTACCTCACAGAGAAAAGATAATATAGCATTTTCAGTTGTTAAACAACTTCTAAAGCCGAAATGTACATTTGATAGCAAATCGTGTGATATAAAATGATCAATTATCTTTACATGCACAGCCTTTTCAGTAACTCTAGCAAACACTGATGGCATAGAAACAGGTCTAAAACTGTCTACATTATCCCTTTCTCCCTTTTTACAAAGCGGCTTTACTACTGAGTACTTTAATCTTTCAGGGAACTGACGATTCCTAAGGGGATGATTACAAATATGGCTAAATACAGGGCTAACATGTGCAGCACAGTACTTAAATATTCTGCTAGCCACTCCACCATAACCATGAGAGTCCTTAGTCTTCAGTGAGTTAATTATTGACTCAATCTCCCCCACCCCCTTGTCTGTATCACAGAGGAGTATTTCAGACTTCGATCTCGGAAACGCATTTGCCAAGAGAGTTATATGATTCCCTGTAGAAACAAAATTTTCATTTCGTTCCCCAGAAATGCTCAGAAAATGGTTGTTAAATACTGTACGTACCTCTGATTTATCAGTAACAGAAATACTTTTACTACGAACTGACTTTACATTATCTACCTTGTACTGCTGACCACTCACTTCCTTCACAACTGATCATATGGTTTTAACTTTTAGCCTGTGAATTTGCTAATCTATTTACATACCACATACCCTTTACCTTTCTAATAACATTTTAAGCACCCTACAGTACTGTTTGTAAAGGGCTAATGTAGCTTGATTGTGACTACTTCTAACATTTTAATGTAATTCCCGCTTTGTTCTGCATTATATCCTTATGCCACTGGTCAGCCACCTGGGCTGCCTTTTACTGCTGGTACCCCGTTAGAAATTTGTAATGGAAAGCAACTCTCAAAGAGCATGAGAAATGTGTTAAGTAGAGCATTACGTTTGTCATCTATGTTACTGGCACTGTAAGCATCCTGCCACTCTTGTTCCTTGACGAATTTTAAAAAACTCTCTATAGCTGTTGGATTGACTTTCCTACATAGTTCGTAGTTATGTGTGACATTTGTTTGAGTAAAACGCCCTTTTTGTATTAAAATTTGTGCATCATAATCTGAAAGGCCATTCACCCTTTTACTGACAGAATATACATTTAGTAATGAATAATGAATAAAAATATTGTCTACCGCTGTGCTACTGTTCCTCTGCACTCTAGGTAGAAAAAACACAGTCTGCATCAAATCATATAAATTTAGGAGATCTACCAACATCCTTTTCTTGCACCATCATATACAAAATTGATATTGAAATCACCAAGTGTAACTAATTTCTGGTAGTTCCTATAAGTGAATCAAGAAACCTCTCTAGCTTTAGCAGAAATACTCTGAAGTCAGAGTTAGGGGACCTATAAACTACAACAATTAGAAGTTTAGTTTCACTAAATTCAAATGCCCTTGCTCAAAATTCAAATATCTGTTCAGTGTAGTGCTTGATACATATGTGGACTCAAATGGAATACGATATTTTACGTGCATGGCCACTTCCCACCCTGCAAGGAACTCCTGGAAAAACAGCCAGCTAATTTGTATCCTGGTAAAGGATGCCTCTGAATTGTCAAATTATTTAAGTGGTGCTCCGATATACCAATAATTTCAGAGTCAACATCTATAAGCAGTTCACGAACTTTATCTCCAATACCTCTTATATTTTGATGAAGTAAGGTAATTCCTTATTTACTTGGAAACATGATGCTCTCTGACGGTGAGCCCTTAGAGGGACCTTCTTTAAGCAGGTATACCTATCAGCTGAATTCAGTCCAAAAAAGGTGCAGCTCTAACACCAGCTACTACAGGGATTTTTCCGTGAGTGATCACACCACCACCCACTACACTGTCACCTATAAGCTTGCCAGCCCCCTTCCCGTACCAATGGAGATGCACGCCACACCTAGCGAAACCTGATTTACTGATGGACTCATTTCGAACCACTGAAATGTGACACATGCCCTCTGTCATCAATGACTTCTCCAGCCCCATTTTAACTCGCCTACCAGTTGCATTAATGTGAGGCCGATCATGACGCTGAAACAGTTGCACGAAATGCACATTACTGCCACCAGTTTGAGTAGCTGTCTTTACCAGGTCACCACCTACATCATATTCCCCATCCCTACCAAGACTGTTCCCTGCTCCACCCACTTTCACTACCTGATTCTCCTTCGTAAAATTCGTACCTAACTCCCCTACGCTGTCAGTCACCTGAGCCAACCTGCACTAGGGTTCACAATGCTGGTGACCTGGTACTCAGCCGGCTGGTGTGGCCGTCCGGTTAAAGGCGCTTCAGTCTGGAACCGCGTGACCGCTACGGTCGCAGGTTCGAATCCTGCCTCGGGCATGGATGTGTGTGATGTCCTTCGGTTAGTTAGGTTTAATTAGTTCTAAGTTCTAGGCGACTGATGACCTCAGAAGTTAAGTCGCATAGTGCTCAGAGCCATTTGAACCATTTGAACCTGGTACTCACTCCCTAACACTTCCTGCAAGTGCTGGGTCACACTTCTACCTTGCGAACTGCCTAGCAGTTGAACCTTCCCCCTTCTGTTAGACTTTGCAACTGACCTAGGCCTTCTAACTGCTGAGGACTGCTGCATGTTCCCTACACCTACAGGTTCGAGAGGCTGCTCTCCACTCCACTCTGACAGTTGGTCAAATATATTGCATACATGCGAAGTTTAACAGTCCGAATACCTCCTCCTCGTAGCTACCTTCTTGCCAACTGCCAGTTCCCATTCGCCAGCACCGTTCACCCTCCTCAAACTATCTAGTTCCTACATTGCGTGTTGTAACTGCACGTGAAGGGTACAGATCTTACGCTCCTGCTCCTCTATCAACTTATTTTTACTACAGACTCTGCATTCCCAGGAGAGGATCTCGCTACATTACCCACTTGCTACCCCACTGCATTTCCCCCAATGAACATACTTGAAACATATCCCACACCGTAACCCACTACTCACAAATCTACCACAGAGCCCAAAGTTCTCACTGATGGTAAAATTTTACAGTCACTGAGGAAAACTATACATTTACGTTACCTAAGTTCAGTTACACCAGTAGAACTATTTATAGAACTAATAGCGGTCTCGAAATTCTGTTTCTACTAAGAAAGTAACTACTTTTATTAATACTACCAAACCACAGCCAACACCAACAAAACTTTACAAAGTTATTAGCTAAAACCAAAAATTCAAGCTGCCACTGGAACACTCAACGAAGTTAAAACACTGAACGAAAATTTTACTGAAATATTTCACGAGAAACAATCAAAAACGTCAGCTGAAAACTAAAGCACGAAATTTACAAAACGATATCAACGCACGGAAAACTCTGAAAAAAACAGCCAGCGAACGTTTCCAACAGTTTATTAAACCCTTATTTCTCCACAAACAGCACGAAACACCGCAGAAAACTATTAAATTTAGTAACTGTATAACAGTGCACACATAACTAGTGAGAGGGACCATCCTGTCTCAAACTTAAGCTACATAGGCGTCGCCAGTATTCGGATAGGTAACTAACTTGGTTCGCCACGTACTGTTTTCCCCTTACCGATTGCCACGAGTGGTCTTAAAAAGTCCCTGATCACCTGTTTTATGCCGATGTCCTGGAGTACATTCCAGACATGTCCGTAGTGACTCTTAAAGTCAGTGCATGTGACTGTTGACGGTTAAGCATTCGTCGAATGGGGCAGTAAGCTGTGCGACATCTTCGGTTCTATTCAACAGAAGCAGGCTATGGGTTGTCATCGGGTTTTACCTGATTTCATCATCATCGCCATCATCTGCATCATCATCATAAATACAAACATAACGCTGAACACACTAATTAAAGTCACCTAAAGTCCACTCACAAGGGAACCTCCCCATCGCACCCCCCTCAGATTTAGTTATAAGTTGGCACAGTGGATAGGCCTTGATAAACTGAACACAGATCAATCGAGAAAACAGGAAGAAGTTGTGTGGAACTGTGAAAAAATAAGCAAAATATACAAACTGAGTAGTCCACAGGTCGCATAGGCAACATCATGGACAAAATGAGCTCAGGAGCGTCGTGGTCCCGCAGTAGCGTGAGCAGCTGCTGAACGAGAAGTCCTTGGTTCAAGTCTTACCTCGAGTGAAAATTTTATTTTCTTTATTTTTGCATAGTTATTATCTGTCCGTTCGTTCATTGACGTCTTTGTTCACTGTAATAAGTTTAGTGTCTGTGTTTTGCGACCGCATCGCAAAACCGTGCGATTAGTAGACGAAAGGACGTGCCTCTCCAATGGGAACCGAAAACATTTGATCGCAAGGTCATAGGTCAACCGATTCCTCCACAGGAAAACACATCTGATATATTCTATACGACACTGGTGACGGCATGTGCGTCACATGACAGGAATATGTTGTCGACCCACCTAACTTGTACACTTGGCGAAGGGGTAAAAAGATTCTTCTACCTTGCCCGATTTAGGTTTTCTTTGAATGCGATAATCACTCCCAAAAAAGTGATGAAAACATAAGAGTTTGTCACATAAACTGACAATAAAAAATTAAACTTTTCACTCGGCGGTAGACTTAAACCTAGGACCTTTCGTTCCGCAGCTGCTCACGTTACCACGAGACCACGGCGCTCCTGCGTTCTCAGTCTCCTTGACATTGCATATCTTCCCATGAACTACTCAGTTTGTATATTTTGCTTATTTTTTCACAGTTCCACACAACTTCTTCCTGTTTTCTCAGTTGATCTGTTTTCAGTTTTTCAAGGTCTATCCACTGTGCCAACTTATAACTAAATCTGAGGGGGGTGCGATGGGGAGGTTCCCTTGTCAGAAACACAACCACACACTTCGCAAAGGACGAGCACTTCTGCTGGAAGGATAAAACAGCCTATCTAAATAATCTGCTGAATCTGCTCTTCGTGGTCTCCCAGTCAATAATTCCACACTACTTTGCTTTTTGCGACAAAGATGTATACGTGAGGTTTGTATATTCAGTGTCGCTTGATCTATCTACATTCCACTGTGCAGGTCACTCCTTCACGACGCTAAAGCATCGAACGTTATTAATAAAATGGCTAAAATTATAATGAGTCCCGCTCTCATTCACTCAGCAAATGCTGAGTTTTACGGTTACGGTTACGGTTACGAACGTGATTTTTCTCGGACAACCACTGATACTCTGAAAGATTCCACTGACAGTTTATAGGTACGATGCATATATCACATACAACTAACTGCCTAACCAATTAAGATTTTATCTTTTTTTAAACTCGTCTGTGTTCTGACTGGTTGTATATGTGGCCCGCCACGAATTCCTCTCCTGTGCCAATCTCATCATCTCAGAGTAGCACTTGGAACCTGCGTCCTCAATTATTTCATGGATATATTCCAGTCTGTCTTCCTCTAAAGCTTTTGTCCTTTACAGCTACATCTCGTACCACGGAAGTCAATCCCTGATGTCCTGTCACCCTGTCCCTTCTCCTTGTCAGTGTTTCCCACGTATTCCTTTACTCTCCGATTCTGCGCAGAACCTCTTCATTCCTTATCTTATCAGTCCACCGAATTTTCCACATTAATCTGTAGCACCACATCTCAAATCTTAGATTCTCTTCTGTTCCGGTTTTCCCACAGTCCATGTTTCACAATGTTGTGTTCCAAGTGTATATTCTCAGAAATTTGTTCCTTAAATTAAAGCCTATGTTTGATACTAGTAGATTTCTCCTGGCCAGGAATGCCCTGTTTTGCAGTGAAAGCTGCTTTTCATATCTTCTTTGCGCAGTCCGTCATTGGTTATTTTGCTGTCTAGATAGCAGAATTTCGTAGCTTCATCTACTTCGTGACCGTGAAACCTGATAAGTTTCTGGCTGCTCTCATTTGTACTACTTCTCATTACTTTCGTCTTTCTTCGGTTTACTCTCAGTCCACATTTTGTATTCATTTGACTGTTCATTCCATTCTCATATCATGTGATTCTTCTTCACGTTCATGCAGAATAGCAATATCATCAGCGAATCGTATCACTGATATCCTTTCACCTGGAATTTAAATCCCACTGCAGCATAAAGGGCGACTAAGTTCCAAAAAGACGACGAAGTGCAATGAGTGTCACACACTGAGTAACATTCCAAAGTGATCTGAACAATGCTCGGTAATAAACCGAGAGCGGTAGTCATTAAGGAAAATTTGTGCTCTTGACCCAGGATCTTTATACACATACATTTTAAATCAACAGATCGCGTCTCTCTCCCCATCAAGATCGTCAAAGAACAACGTATACTGCAGGTTGAAACATTCTTACCAATGTTTCGGTGGCGCTGTAATGTAAAACCTCCAGTAATGGCGTCGCAAATTTGTGCTAATTAGGGCTGAAGGCAATGTATTACTACCATATAATGAACTACGTGCAGAGTTAGTGGTTTAAATCGATTTACGAGTCAGCCTCGGTTTGAAGACCGCAAGTTCACTGTTGAAATTTGGTCTATTCGGTCAATCCTGTTTCTCATAGTTGGCGGTACCAACAAGAAACACCTCGTATAGACATTGGGAAGCAGTACTGTCCTGAAGTTACCACAGTGTGGCAATGGATGCTGATGAGCACTGTGCAAATGCATAGTAGATGGGCGAGTGCAAACAGTCATTCCAATATGCACGGCGCGTCCCTCGCCCACTGTTCACGGTACACACAGTGCGAAGTGGGGGAGGGGGGATGGTTTGCATTCAGCATGGGCGACGTTATGCACTTTAAACGCATTTCGTTCGATTCTCTGCTGGGTCGGATAACAGGGCACATACTGTCTAATATCAGCTGCAGTTCAGTCATTCCTTCCGTTACAACACACTTTCGCGTTGGAGTTGTCGGCTAGCGATAAGATATGTACCAAAATGAAAGTGCGTTTCTCAGTCGTATTGCCAGTCATCCTAGGATCAGAAAATATTTTCAGTCGAATGTTTTCAGTGGAGACAGTGCTTTTTTCCCCGCTGTGGAAGATGAGCATAGCTATGTCATTTGACTGCTGATGTGAGCGTTTTTCCATTGCAGTATTGGGGTTTTTGTTATCGCTGTGTGTAACGGTTGATACAAAAGGAAGAGAGAATAAGGTACGAGAGATACTAACATTTTCTTCCCCATGAAGACCAATACGACATCCGAGCCGATAGGCACCATTCAATCTAGAAAGTACGATCCATATTTTCTCACCTTACAACAGGATCTTGAGAATTTTACTCAGTAGCTTAGACATGAAAGAACGAACTGTAGTACTGGAAACGGGCTCCAACATTATCAATATGTAAGTCAGATTTTCTTTTTCCATCACTTGGATTTATTTCTGTAGTTCGACGCTGACTATTGGTTACCCAAAAAGAGCTTTTTAAATTCAATATTTCAATAGTACATAAATAAATTCTTTTAGTCAGAACAAATCTTCAAGTATGTTCATAGATGTATATGCACAAGTCGGAACCAGCATTTCAGATTCCTGCCAAAATGACGACACTTCCAGCGGCGCTGCTATCTCCCTTCCGAGATTGTCGTCCCTCGTAAGGACTGCAGGTGAATCCAAGATACAAGACATATTGCAGTAATCCTAGGTACAATTCAAGATGACCACATAAGCTCGTTTTATGTAGATTAAGCTACGTTATGAAAATAAAGGAAATACCTCAATAAGCTAAAATTAAAATAATAAATTAAAATAAGCTATCTATGTGAACAAAATTAGTGGCATTAATCCTAAATAGAAGTATCCTCTAGCTAAGGAAATAGGTCTCCGAAGGTAAGTGACCTGATGAATAAGTCGGTTTTACAGATTAATTGTAGAGCCAAAAATGAAACATGCCATCTAAGGTTCAACATGAGCTTATTACTTTGTGCAGATTAGCTGAGAATAATAAGAGAAAAAACGTGGCATTTTTATGGGTGGAGCCTCTAACAATACCACCACTTGCAAAGTAGGTTAGAAATCGGATTAATAATGTTGCTCACGCAGCATATGTTCGCTTTATCGGGCAACAACAAAGTAATTGACTGTGGATGGTATGGAAATAATGGAAATAATGAACTTACTGTAAAAAAGTCATTAATTTTGGCACTTAACTTGAATGGATTCCCACGTAGATTTCGTCCAAGTTGTTATGGCTCTTCTTCTTGAATGTAGGGTGATTCCACTTTGACTGCTAGAAGCTCCAGATCAGTATTTTAGCAATATTTGAAGACCTAACAAATGATTTTTTCAGGAAATTCTTAATTATCAAACAAT
This sequence comes from Schistocerca nitens, assembly GCF_023898315.1. Classification (NCBI taxonomy): domain Eukaryota; kingdom Metazoa; phylum Arthropoda; class Insecta; order Orthoptera; family Acrididae; genus Schistocerca; species Schistocerca nitens. The sequence goes on along the minus strand of NC_064614.1, from coordinate 975,322,673 downwards.
CCCAGATCAGAACAGTGGTATGGTATAAATAATTTTTGACTTGGTGTTCACGATCCTCACTTTTATTAAACTTCTTGTAAATTCACATATACTTCTTTTTAATTGTCACATCATCAAGAAAACAGTTTTGTATCAATCTTCATATATTTAATTTCCACTTTAACCAAACACAAGACTTGACTGTTCTTTTACAAAGCGAAATAACAACGTAACTTCTGCAAAATGAAACAAAGTCTGCTCTGTGCTCATTCGCGCCAAAACGGTTACAACTAAGTTGAAATGGTTCAAATGGCTCTGAGCACTACGCGACTTAATTTCTGAGGTCATTAGTCGCCTAGAACTTAGAACTTATTAAACCTAACTAACCTAAGGACATCACACACATCCATGCCCGAGGCAGGATTCGAACCTGCGACTGTAGCGGTCGCTCGGTTCCAGACTGTAGCGCCTAGAACCGCCTGGCCACACAGGCCGGCTAAAAGTAACTCAAAGATTATGACAGTCCCACAGAAATGAATACACACAAGAACTATATCACTGTAGTATATAGATACATCGGAGTACCTATACATTAATGAAATCAAATCTGAATATTGTCACAAAAATATGTCTGTTACTTTGCAGAAAAGTAGTACGATATTACTGGTATCGAGAACTGGGGTTGGAGTGCCGTAATGGTTACGTAAATAAAAAACCATTACAAGTTCGAGAGATGATTAATGAATGAGGGCTTTCGTCCTGAGCACGAAGCATCGATTCCAGAAGTTCACTTCATTCGCACGGTAATTAACAAGCAGAGGGTTACAAGCAGAGGGTTGGTGACTTCAGTACATACACTGCTAAGCCAAACCATGCCCACCGTGACGTTGGGTTCCATCTGGTAGCGTTGCGGGCACCTCACGCGGTAACAACACGGATGTAAGCGGTGCATACACGGACGCGAACCTCCCAAACGAGGATATGGGCAGAGAATGGGGAAATCCACAGAGACAAGTGACTTTAACCAAGGGCAGATTATCACTACGCAAAGCCTGTGAAAACGGACAAGCTGGTCGAACGTTCACGTGCTCCTGTCGTGAGCATCTGCGCAAATAGGTAGAAGGCTAGTGATACTACCACTGTGTGTTGACTGGATTTACGTCCCTGAACCTTCACAGAACTTGGGGGTTCGGAGGCTTGTCTGCTCTGTAAAGTAGGATAGACGGTGATTTGCGGCATCTCTGCCGACAGAGCACAGTGCTGGTGCACTCACAAGTGTTTTGGAGAACACCGTTCTTCGTACATTGCTGAACATGGAGCTCCGCAGCAGACCACCCCTATGAGTACACATATTGACCCATCGACATTGTCAATTACGATTATAGTGGACAAGGGACCATCGGGATCCGATCGTCGATCAACGGAAACGTGTCGGACCTTCTGGTGATTCACGTTTTTTCTACACTAGGTATATGGTCGTCTCCACAAACGCCGTCATCGAGGTGAACGGCGGCTTGAAACGTGCAGCGTGCCGTGGACGCACGCTGATGGGATCAGTATTATGTTATGGGAGATGTTCTCCGGCGCTTCCATGGGACCTGTGGTGGTAACTGCAGACACGCCGACAGCTGCGAACTCCCTGCATCCCTACATGCTTGACGTATTCCCCAACGGCGACGTAGTCTTTCAGCAGTATAATTTTCGATGTTCAAATGGTTCAAATGGCTCTGAGCACTATGGGACTCAACTGCTGAGGTCATCAGTCCCCTAGAACTTAGAACTAGTTAAACCTAACTAACCTAAGGACATCACAAACATCCATGCCCGAGGCAGGATTCGAACCTGCTACCGTAGCGGTCTTGCGGGTGCAGACTGCAGCGCCTTTAACCGCACGGCCACTTCGGCCGGCAATTTTCGATGTCTCGGAGCCAGGACCGTGCTGCAATGGTATGATGAGCGTTATAGTGAACTGACGTTGAGATCTCGGCGACAAAATTCGCCTGATGCAAGTCATTTGGAACTCCTCTGGGTCGTTATCGGATACCATCACCACGTACGCAAATCAGCGGCCCGTTACTTACGCGAATTATATGACTCGTGCGTTGACATGTAACACCACATACTTCCACTAACCTACCAACAAACTGTCGGATCCCTGAGAATCAGTGATGTATTTCGTTCCAAATATGGAAAAACAAACAGTTAATCAGGTGGTCATAATATTTTGGCTTATCGGTGTATGTTATTGTGGGAAATGTGAAATGTTCGTATGGTAAAACTTTTTGCATTATATAATATCCTTAAATGCTAACTGGTCGGAGCCAATTTTCCCTGTCAAATTTTTTTGTCTTATTTGCATGCTTTCAAAATTTCTCGTTCATTCAAAATATCTTTACCAAACGGGCTATGTCTGTTCCACGAGTGTTTCGCGAACCAATTTTCCGTTGGCCTGCCCATCGGCAGGTGTCAACTGATTTAAAAAAAAACTTTTTATTATGGAGACAGAACTTTGAAAGAAAATAAATGGGGACGCATTAAATTATCGAAATCTGTAATCCGAGTCAACAGCAACAGCAGCAGCAGCAGACAGATAAGTTTCACATTATGCTAACACAAGTATGCAACGACCAGTCACGCCATTTAAAGGAGAATTCACTTATAGTTGCCAGCAACATAGCCTTGCCGCTATTTCTTTCGTAGCGTGACACGTACTTGTAGAAAGAGGACCTGTGTGGAGTCTGTTTATTGGAAACTGTGAACCCGATACAGAATAGTAGGAGATACCATGTGACTTGGGATATTGATTGCAGGAGACTGTTTCTTCATACACAATGCATAATTCAAAAAGCTATAAAAAGTTTTTCATCCATTTTCATATTCAATCCCAAATTCATTCTCTCTGGCCATGTTGTCTGCCGAACCAGAGTCATGCATTTGAGCCACTGATCGCCTGTTTGTCAGTGAAGGCGTGTTTTCCAGATATTCTGCGATTTTTACCACTGAAGGAGAATAAATACACTCCTGCAAGTTGAAGTAAGAACACCGTGAATTCATTGTCCCAGGAAGGGGAAACTTTATTGACACATTCCTGGGGTCAGATACATCACATGATCACACTGACAGAACCACAGGCACATAGACACAGGCAACAGAGCATGCACAATGTCGGCACTAGTACAGTGTATATCCACCTTTCGCAGCAATGCAGGCTGCTATTCTCCCATGGAGACGATCGTAGAGATGCTGGATGTAGTCCTGTGGAACGGCTTGCCATGCCATTTCCACCTGGCGCCTCAGTTGGACCAGCGTTCGTGCTGGACGTGCAGACCGCGTGAGACGACGCTTCATCCAGTCCCAAACATGCTCAATGGAGGACAGATCCGGAGATCTTGCTGGCCAGGGTAGTTGACTTGCACCTTCTAGAGCACGTTGGGTGGCACGGGATACATGCGGACGTGCATTGTCCTGTTGGAACAGCAAGTTCCCTTGCCGGTCTAGGAATGGTAGAACGATGGGTTCGATGACGGTTTGGATGTACCGTGCACTATTCAGTGTCCCCTCGACGATCACCAGTGGTGTACGGCCAGTGTAGGAGATCGCTCCCCACACCATGATGCCGGGTGTTGGCCCTGTGTGCCTCGGTCGTATGCAGTCCTGATTGTGGCGCTCACCTGCACGGCGCCAAACACGCATACGACCATCATTGGCACCAAGGCAGAAGCGACTCTCATCGCTGAAGACGACACGTCTCCATTCGTCCCTCCATTCACGCCTGTCGCGACACCACTGGAGGCGGGCTGCACGATGTTGGGGCGTGAGCGGAAGACGGCCTAACGGTGTGCGGGACCGTAGCCCAGCTTCATGGAGACGGTTGCGAATGGTCCTCGCCGATACCCCAGGAGCAACAGTGTCCCTAATTTGCTGGGAAGTGGCGGTGCGGTCCCCTACGGCACTGCGTAGGATCCTACGGTCTTGGCGTGCATCCGTGCGTCGCTGCGGTCCGGTCCCAGGTCGACGGGCACGTGCACCTTCCGCCGACCACTGGCGACAACATCGATGTACTGTGGAGACCTCACGCCCCACGTGTTGAGCAATTCGGCGGTACGTCCACCCGGCCTCCCGCATGCCCACTATACGCCCTCGCTCAAAGTCCGTCAACTGCACATACGGTTCACGTTCACGCTGTCGCGGCATGCTACCAGTGTTAAAGACTGCGATGGAGCTCCGTATGCCACGGCAAACTGGCTGACACTGACGGCGGCGGTGCACAAATGCTGCGCAGCTAGCGCCATTCGACGGCCAACTCCGCGGTTCCTGGTGTGTCCGCTGTGCCGTGCGTGTGATCATTGCTTGTACAGCCCTCTCGCAGTGTCCGGAGCAAGTATGGTGGGTCTGACACACCGGTGTCAATGTGTTCTTTTTTCCATTTCCAGGAGTGTATGTATTAGTGAATACGAAAAACAAATTTTAGTGCTTTAGTGAACCATGGGGAAATGGGTATATTAACAGTTCCATTACAAAATGACGAAAGAAAAATAAATTTTAATCAACGTTGAAGCAAATAAGACTAAGAAATAATTTGTCAACAATTTTTTTGAGTCCGCTTTTTCATATTATACCTATATAATCGGTTTAGTATACCTGTAAAGATAGCTGCAGGCATTACGCTTTTACTTTCGGGAGTCGTAGAATGACACTGGACTCGGATCGAATCCGCCTCTGGGATTAACGGAAAAGATAGTCTGTTTTCAACAATGAAGCGGCTAGGACGTCTTGTTTGTGTCGTCCGCAGAGTTGCAAGCGCACGTACTTTGTTTAATTCTTCGCCGTAGTTAGTACTCCAGACCGTTGACACTGAGTCGCTCTGGTTCATTCTTACTAAGAGACCACCATCAAGAACAGCTTCCAAGCTGACGACCCACGATCACGAGCCATCCAAATTTGACACTTTATACATCGTGAAGTTCAACCTGAAATACAGCGAATCGTTGGCATCAAGCTACCCAGTCTATGTAGTGCCGTCTACGTCAAAATGATGAATTACCCGATATGTAACGCAGTTTTGAGCAGATGTGTGAAAACTCTACAGTTCATCACAGGGGACATAAGACTGCACAACGGTAGAAAGATTATAATCTACCTGCTCCATACCGGACTGAGGGACGTCGTCCATCGGTTTCGCAGGGGAATTCAGACGAGAGAATAGAACTGGAAAATTTGGTTGTACCAGCCTCTGCTTTTCTCCCTGAGGGGGAAGTGGTGAAGGACCCACATATTCATTCAGACACGGAATCCCACGTTCGCGAACAGAGGTCACCGACGAAACATAAAAGGCTACGCCATACGCAATCCTGCGGACGTAGTCTTGTTGACCAGACGGCCGACGACACAGGAAATATGGGAGACACAGGTTCGACTTTACCTATTCCTCGCTCTGACTTCGACACAGCTCTTTCTCGTCCCTCAGACGAACAGAACATGGGAATAGCAGTCATCACTGATACATGGTAGGAAACGACTGCGGATGTCCTGGATATGTACAATTATATGGCTCATGTGTCGCAAGCCTCGCCCACTAACAGCAGTGTTGCAGTTCTTCTTAGGGGGGCCCTGGAGGTGAACGAAGTATGGTATCTCCCCGACACTAGAGAAATGGCTGTAATGGTGCTAGGCGTCCAGTTTGTCAATGTGTACGGCCATTCCGGAACGAATCGACGGCAAGAACGATCTTCCTTCTTCGCAGAAGGAGCAGCACTGCACTTTCAGGACAGGCACGACAGCTTGGTGCTAGGGGGGCGATTTCAATAGTGTCCAGGCGCCCAAGGGTCTGCTTCCACGGCATTCATTGTACCCCAAAATTGGCACGCTCGTCAGCGATCACCAGCTACTAGCTATATGGGAACGTGTCCGTGGAAACCGGTCGGGATTCACTCACTTTACGTCACTCGTCTAGTCGCATTGATGGGATTTACGTCTCCCACTTTCTCGCGACAACAGCGAGCTATGTGGAGGTGTGACCTACAGGATTTTCTGATCACGAGGCCTATATATGTGCTAACATCGTTCGTCGGCAACGTGTGTGGTGCAGTCGGCATCCCTGGAAGTTAAGCCTCAGCCACCCAACTTCACGGGATTGTCGACGCTCCATCGAGGACACTTGAAGTTCTTGCGTCCGCCGCCTCTCGAAATATTCTACATCGATCATCTGATGGTCAAATTGTGCACCAGACCGGCCCTACGAATAACCGTGATTATGTATGGTGCGAGGCCGCGGCTTGGAACGAATGATCGCAATTTTTTTTTCTCAGTTATTCACGAATATAAGTCCATGATATCCACACCAAAGGTACATGGACAGCCACCTAGAACGCGTCTCACAATTGGTATACAGCTCTATTTCTACAGCACTTAAAAACTGAATTACTGTTCGAAATAACAGAAGAGGAAGTCATAGACCCCATGGGTAAAGGAACATCGAGCAAGTCTCCTGGCCCCGATGGACACCCTGTGGAATTTTATACGAACAATGCGGTAGTTTGGTTTGGGGTATAAAAGGACCAAAGTTCAGGGTCATCAGTCCCTTTTTCCGCATGCAAATAAGTCTCAAGTTAAAACAATTCCCAAAAGCAGTCGTGGAAAGTAAAAGGGCGAAAAAGTAACGGGAAGCTAATGGAAAGATAAAACCAAAAAGACAAACCAAAAGGGGAAGACGAATACTAAAAGGAAAAGTAGTGGATGGTACTAAAATAACACAGCAGATGGCCGAGGTTGGTTGGTCACGAGAATAAAAATATATGAGGCAGCCATCCTGCAGCACACTAAAATCTCCAGCTTAAAAGAGAAGGCCAGATGAATACACACTGACGCAAACAGTAAAGAAACAGTGAGGAAGAGTTAAACTGGAGAGAGGATGGAGGCAGGGCACATAACGCCAGATATCCACCCTTACATTGTGTGATGAAAACCCCCCTTACGAGTAGAAGGTAAAACAACATCAGCCATTGAAGCACTGTCACCCAACACCAGGAAAGGTTGTTGGGAAGGTTAAAAATCCGCGGCAGAGTGTCCAAAATTGGACAATCGAGCAATATGTGGACACCACTGATGTAGAAGCGACAGCAACACCGAGGTCGGTCCTCACGACCATGTGTTAGCCAAGTATGGCCAATGTAGAGTTGGCAAAGTACAATGGATTCCCTGCGAGTGGAATTTGTTGTCTCCTTGGAAACATGTAGTTTATTTGCTTTAGTTAGGATACACCTCTCAGTATCACAGATGGGGAAGCTTTGCGGCAAAAGACCGATCGAAGATCGGTCTCTGGCAGGCCAATCTCCAGCATTGATTTACGGGTAGCCTGTTTGGCCAGGAGGTCAGTAAGTTCATTGCCCGGGATTCAGACATGTTCTGGGGTCGAAATGAAGGTCACTGAAAGTCCACTGTTGCCGTGGGCATAAAGAGAATCCTGGATAGTCAGTACCAAGGGATGGCGAGGTAAGCACTTGTCGAGAGCTTGTAGGCTGCTAAAGGAGTCACTACACGTGACGAAGGACTCCCTGTCGCAGGGGGAGCGGATATGGTAGATAGCTGTCTACCAACTCTGCAGTGAAAAGACTGCAGACAGCCGGCAAGGAGCGCTGTTCACTATGTCCAACGTGAGCGTAAGCGAAACCAGCAAGATCGTCGAACATTGATCCATCAGTGTAGACTATTTCTGAGCACAGGAACTCGCCGACAACAGATTAAAATTGCCGTCGGAGATCCTCACGTGGAACTGAGCCTTTGGGTCTTGTGATAGGTCCAGACAAAGCTGTGGTCAAGGCATGGACCATGGAGGTGTACGTAAGTGGACCCTCAGGACCGGTGGTAGAGGTAAAAGTCGAGTTCTGAAAGAAGCGACCAGACACGGACTGAAAGTGAATGCCTTGTTCTGGGCCACCGTAGCGGGAGATTTATCGCCTGTTAGGGAAACAGAGACAGTAATTGGGATGGTGAGGCAAACTATGAATATGGGCAGTATAAATTGTAAGCAGTAGTTACCGCCGGAGCGCCAAAAAGGAGTTTCCGGCACCCAAGTGAACGGACATCTGGTGGGACGTTATGTCACCTGCGGTACCACTCCCCACAGCCGTCGTCGAAGAAATAATTATACCAGTCCACAGACGGACAGGTGACGCTCGAGTGCTCGACTACCGCCTGCTGACACTCTTCAAATGCGACATGAAGATATTCACCAAACAGTTAGTGACCCGTATACGGCCGATCCTGCCTCACTTCTTATCGTTAGATATGGCTTCCCTATAGTAATAACATACACATAGTACTGTGCCGATGACACGCTTGTTTCTGACGTCCGTTCAACACATGCAGCACCCGCAGTAAATCGGAGACATCGTGATGCGCCTCCTCCGAGCAGCAAACTCTAAGGTTCTCGTCTATGGGCGTCTCATTCATTCTCTTCCTATTTCCAGATTGATGCGTCACGGATGCCCTGTCGACCATACTCTAGACCATAGCACTGGAGCCGCTCCATCTACTGCGGCGTCCGTCAGCGCTTCAGCGGGCTAACGTTTCATGGCGTCAGATTTCCCTGTAAAATATACGACCTGATACTCGTTCTCCTCAATGGTCTCGATGTAACTAACGCACTAGAATGGCCTGACATATACGGTGTCACTTACTACAGCTGTCTCAGTGTCATCAAACCGATCACCATGAACATACAAGTCGGGTAAGTTCCAGTTAGAGTCGAGCTCCTAGAGTTTAGAGATACTATCAGATGCGTCGGAGAAGGGTTTCACAACAAAATATGATGCACAGCGACCCTTAACTACCGCTGCTTGTTACAACAAATACGGGTCAAGATCGCCAACCTCCGTCTGCGGACGCGACATTCTTGAAAGAAAACACTTCGTCAATATTTACATAGCATCACGCATTCTACACACAGCGAATGTTACCGATGGCTCGACGTATATTAGCGGCATTTTGAACCTGAGTCAATACCGGCATGCTCTTGCATATCAGTTATGAATCGCTTACCCTTTCGCCAGACAGAGGAGGTATCGGCCTAGTCCACGTCCGTGACAGAGCAGTGGCCCTTTTCATTAGCTCGCACATCAAGCTGTGGAGCCACCGCTCGGAAAGTTTGACGGGTTTGTTGCTGGAGTCTTTGTCTCCGTTGTCTCTCATAACCTCGAAGACGACGCAAGACAGGCCCCCGCGCTTTGCTACTTCGTTTACTTTAACCTTGACCACACTTAGGTGCGCGTCGCACTACCAAGACGTATAGCCCTTGGTGCGACAAAAATTGCTGACTATGTATAATTGCATCCAGAACATATCACCCCTCTGTTTCTACTTTCTCGAAAAGAATTTTATTTTCTATCCACCAATACCAAAGCAGTCACGTGGGTCCGTGACGCGTGGTTAATTTTTATTTTACAATGGAACCACAGATGTTTTGGACTTACGGAACTACCTACAAGAATGTCATAGTAAGATTATACCAAACCGGGGTACAAGCAACATTGTTCTAATTATTTAGTGGATGCACTACGCATCTCTCCACGCAGCTGTGTCATCAACAGGTAGAATGTTATACCTACTGACTGAGCTGAAGAGAACACGACCGGCTACCTTTGGAATAATCTACGACTTGCATGAAGATATACCTGGATGATCAAGCGTAAGGAAAACAACGGCACAACTTTCCGCACCGTGCTACGTGACTAATTTTCTGTTTCCTCATATATATTGCCTTGGCGCAGGACAGTCCCGAGATTGTTTCTTTACTCAGAACACGATGTGGCTCTATTAGCTCGTATTCTTGGTATACAGGTCCCACTTCTGTTCCACTGCTGATTTCCTCTCATCAGTTCTATTCCTTTGACTGCGAGGAGTACCGTGACCAGCCAGGAGGTAGCAAGTTACGAGCCCTGCCCACTCTGCTAACCGCCCAGCACCCCCCCCCCCCCCCCCCCCGCGCCATTCCAAAAACAAAAAGGTGGGGAGTTGTAATCGCACTGTAGGCCGATTTTTTTTTAAAAAAAGATGTTTCACATACTGATCCCGGGATAAGACTCCGCCTCCACTTGACAGGAAGTTCTCGACCTTTCGATCGCTGTAACAATCGACCTCAGGAGTTATACATTCTTACTGCCAGGATGCACGAGATGTCAGCCTTATATGCACAAAGAAAGAATCCACATACAGCACGTTTCATTTTTGGGCTGAATTACTTGAAAATCACAGTTACTCTTCTGCCTATAGAATTTATCACTGACGTCAAGCTCTGACAACTTTCACTGGCCAGAAAAATAAATAAACGGAAGACTAAAAATGGCCTGAGGTACATTTGGTAGAAAAAAATGTAGTTTCCAAAAATCTGTCAGTTTACTGTCAGTGTTTATTATCAGATTTGCTATGTGGTAGTAAGTCATAGACATCATATATGGAAACCATTCAAAATTTATGTTTGCTCTATGAGCAAAACAAATGAGTGAGGAAACAGAGTGGATTTTAACACTTATGAGGGTAATGAAAATGAAACCGAGTTTATGGGACATGCAATCTGGTTTACAGAGAGTGAACGGCTCGAGGTAATTCTTTGCTGCATTACAAGATATAAAAAAAATTCTTCGGGCGACCATCTATGGTAGAAAAACAAATATCACATTACCGAATAGACAGCAGCAACACGTATGTACACTACTGGCCATTAAAATTGCTACACCAAGAAGAAATGCAGATGACAATCGGGTATTCATTGGACCAATTTATTATACTAGAACTGACATGTGATTACATTTTCAAGCAATTTGGGTACATAGATCCTGAGAAATCAGTACCCAGAACAATCACCTCTGGCCGTAACAACGGCCTTGATACGCCTGGGCATTGAGTCAAACACAGCTTGGATGGCGTGTAAAGACACAGCTGCCCATGCAGCTTCAACACGATACCACAGTTCATCAAGAGTAGTGACTGGCGTATTGTGACGAGCCAGTTGCTCGGCCACCATTGACCAGACGTTTTCAACTGCTGAGAGATCTGGAGAATGTGCTGGCCAGGGCAGCAGTCGAAAATTTTTTGTATCCAGAAAGGCCCGTACAGCACCTGCAACGTGCGGTCGTGCATTACCCTGCTGAAATGTAGGGTTTCGCAGGGATCGAATGAAAGGTAGAGCCACGGATCGTAAGACATCTGAAATGTAACGTCCACTGTTCGTCCATGCGAACAAGAGGTGACCGAGACGTGTAACCAATGGCACCCCATGTCATCACGCCGGGTGATACGCCAGTATGACGATGACCAACACACGCTTCTAATGTGCGTTCACCGCGATGTCGCCAAACACGGATGCGACCATCATGATGCTGTAAACTTAACCCGGATTCATCCGAAAAAATGACGTTTTGCCATTCGTGCACACAGCTTCGTCGTTGAGTACACCATCACAGGCGCTCCTGTCTGTGATGCAGCGTCAAGGGTAACCGCAGCCATGGTCTCCGAGCTGATAGTCCATGCTGCTGCAAACATCGTCAAACTGTTCGTGCAGATGGCTGTTGTCTTGTATACGTCCCCATATGTTGACTCAGGGATCGAGACGTGGCTGCACGATCCTTTACAGCCATGCGGGTAAGATGCCTGTCTTCTCGACTGCTAGTGATACGAGGCCTTGGGATCCAGCACGGCGTTCCGAATTACCCTCCTGAACCCACCGATCCATATTCTGCTAACAGTCATTGGATCTCGACCAACGCGTGCAGCAGTGTCGCGATACGATAAACCGCAATCGCGATAGGATACAATATGACCTTCATCAAAGTCGGAAATGTGATGGTACGCATTCCTCCTCATTACACGAGGCATCACAACAACGTTTCACCAGGCAACGCCGGTCAACTGCTGTTTGTGTATGAGAAATCGGTTGGAAATTATCCTCATGTCAGCACGTTGTAGATGTCGCCACCGGCGCCAACCATGTGTGAATGCATATCACAGCATCTTCTTCCTGTCGGTTAAATTTCGCGTCTATAGCACGTCATCTTCGTGGTGCAGCAATTTTAATGGCCAGTAGTGTATTTGCCGCAAGTCCCTAATGCCTGAGAATATGTAGATGTGACAATACACATTTTTAAATGTCAGATGGCTGATAGTTACAGCCGTAATCTAATCAATATTGTAGTCTGACAATATGGTGATACTAGACAGTAATTGAAAATAAGTTAGGATCACGACTAACCTGTAATCAAATTCCTTTGTTTTTGACGCTCATAAAGAATAAGAGTGCCAATCTGTGAACCACTGGAATATGAGTACTAAATGTTATTGACTAGAGGAAATACTAAGACAAGGAAACAGAAACGTACCATGTTAGAAATAGAAGCTCAACAAAGCCTTTTTTCTCCCTTTACTATCATCAGTCATCTGGCTGGTGTGATGCAGACCGCACCTCTTTTGCGCCCTACATCTCACTCTCGCTGTTTGTTGCATATCTATCAGTCACTACCTTCCCCTACAGTTTCTACCCTCTATACCTTTCTCTTGTACCTTGAACGTTATTCCTTGATGTCTTATCAAGTGTCCTATCATCCTATCACTTCTGTTTGTCAGTGTTTTCCATGTTTTCTCTCCTTTGTAGCTTCTCAGCAGAATCTCCTCATTTCTTTTCGGTCCGCCCAATGTTCAACATCCTTCTATAGCACCTTACGTTAAACGCTTCTATTCTCTCCTTCCCGGTATCCCGACTTTCTTTCCCCAGAGTCCATGATTCCCTACCATCCAGTGCTTGATACTAGCAGCCTCCTCTTGGCTACTACTGTCCTCTTTGTATATGCTAATCAGCATTCTATGTCCTCTAAATGTTATTTGCACTAAGTAGCTGCCTTTCATAGATTGAGCTGCCTTCGTCAGACTGAGTTGTGGTGAGGGTACATCACCGTCATCATCACCATCCTACTTCCACAATGTCGTGGATAAGACGACGTCTGCTTAAAAGAAAAGATTCAAACTTATTACTTTATAAAAAGAACATTAATGGAGAAGCATTGAATAAAGTAACATTATTTTTGAAGATATGTACATTCCTCTATTCGGCAGATCCGTTCCCAGCCAAACCCTAGCGTAACAGGGCCACATTATTAATGAAACCGTTGTATATGCCGTGGGATTTGAGGTAAACCTTCTTCCATTGGGATACAATGGCTAATTTGATGGTCTGAATCGCACAACTTTTCTGGAAACTACAGATAAATTCGGAGGGACATGTGAAGGAATATCCAGATGGGACTAGTATTTTCGATTCGCTCACAGTCTGTAATTTTCAGTATTATTTGCTCACAGCACCCGATATATAATTCCATCGTCCCGATCCTTAATTAATCAGAAAAGGCTCATGAAGTATTTAGATGTGATGTTTTTCGACAATAGTATTGTTTAATAATTAATGATTCCTTACCGTAATACACTAAAAGGGTACATTGTTACATTATTAACAGAACATAATCAGCTCGTCTTTGCTCATAAACTGATTAGTGCATCTCAGCCGCTTTAATCACTTGTCATCACACGTCATTTCCACGCCTACATACAACTTTTTTTACTAAATATAAGTGCTTCATTCGCTCAGATCCCATTTTCATACATTCGATGTCCAGAGCATCTCATGAAACATTCTTTTATCTCCATCCACTCTCCTTCAGAAGTCCGTGCCTTTGATTTTACACAGATATTCATTTCTCTGCACGCACACCGATATGCTTGAAATCTGATGGGTATCAATGTCTGTGGAGGAGCTCATTCTGCTTCAAGAGCCCAAGACAAACAGGATACGACGATTGACGCTGGGATCTGAGGCCGACGTTTTAACTCACTCAGAAGACTTTTCAGTAGGTTCATATCGGACTTAATTGGAGTCCAGTCTGTTTCAGGAAGATTATTGTCCCAAAGCATTACCTCACGGATACTGCTTTACGACTTTTTGCCTCAGTGATACAAACAATCGGTCCCTAACGGTTCATCTACTACACATGGTACACAACGCTATAAAATGTGTTCATGTCTTTCCGCATTCAGCGTGTTCTCAAGAGTGATGACGGGATTCTCACTACTGCAAGAACCTTCATACCGCAAGTTCCTCCGTGCTTCACAGTTGGCACTACATACTTTGAAAGTTTCTCCGGGCAGTCACAAAACACAGATTCGTCCGTGGAATGCCACAGAGTATTGAGGGATTTAGCACTCGTTTCCCGTCATCTCCACTATCCGTTAGTGTCGCTGTTTACTCCAGGCGTAGCTTGGTATGTTTTATGAGGAGAAGCTCAACCACATCACTACCTTTTTTAACTCTCTCTGCACAGTCTTTGCGCTACGCGACTGCTGGAAGCACTTGAAACTCACGAGTGATTCCTTCGGCCGATTTCATACGATTTTTGAGCACCATCTTCCACAATGTTCGATATTCACTTTTCGTCAGTACATTCGGTATATCTAGCATTCGTTTAGCTGTTGTTGGTCCTTTATTTTCTCTTTTCACAATATCACGAACAGTCGACATGGACAGTTTTGGGAGATCTGAAACATCTCCTGTTGGATGTTTCATTCATGTGACATCCAGTCACTAATCCACGTTCAAAGTCGGTGAGCTTTTCTGACAGCCTCATTCTGCTGTCGCTGCTTCCCTACTGACAACACAATACACTCCACCTCATCTCACATTGGCGAATCGAACTCTTGTGACATTTTTGGAAAGAAAAAATGCAAATAAAAACTGAAGGACAATTCTATCCTAGAGCTGGTGACAAAACTCAGATCCGAGGCGTGTCAACTGGAATTTCCGCATGTGACGTTAGAAAGTTCAAGCCGATGAGACGGGGACGGGAGAGAAACCATCAATTTTTCAGACCTGCAAAGTTTGGGTGGCGATAAACCCTTATGATGCATTATTGATGAGGGAGAAGATCTGGATCACAACTACCGTAGCGAGATCACAAACTCACGTTATTGGCTTATTTTTGGAAGTTGTCCGCCCGTTTTTCCTGCAGCAGTTGACCTTGCCTCTTAAGATAACACACATGGGCTTTTTCCGCTTTATTAAAGGCTGTTACCGATATTTTCCATTCTTTCTGCCGTTTTAGCAAGAGTGATGTCATTGAGGATACGGTAAGAGAAGGTGAAGAGTCTGTAGTAGCGCCGAAATTCGTGGTTTACAACTGTCACAAATCTACATATCGAAATTTTTGAAGATCATGTAAATTTCTTTTGTTGCCACTGAAAGACATACCTAAGTCAGTAGAGAGAAAGACACATGGAAGACAGCATTTTGCAATTTTTTTCTCTATGCAGAAAACTTTAACTGAAGCTGTCTGCCATGAGCTGCATGCCAAAATATTTGATTGCAAGACCGGTATTCGACCATAAAACCCATCACCAGTGGCATCTCATATAGAGGCCAAACAAATAAATGTATACATTTAAATATCCGTTATATATAAAAATTTTGTAAACATTACAGTAAAAATATAGGGTTACTTACATACAGCCGGCCGGTGTGGCCGAGCGGTTCTAGGCGCTTCAGTCTGGAACCGCGCGACCGCTACGTTCGCTGGTTCGTATCCTGCCCCGGACATGGATGTGTGTGGTGTCCTTAGGATAGTTAGATTTTAAGTATGAGGTAAATTCAAGTTCTAAGGCCTCCGATTTTTTTTTCTAATTAACTACTCACCCGAAATCGATGAAACTGGCGTTACTTCTCGACGTAATCGTCCTGCAGACGTACACATTTTTCACAACGCTGACGCCATGATTCCATGCCAGCGGCGAAGGCTTCTTTAGGAGTCTGTTTTGACCACTGGAAAATCGCTGAGGCAATAGCGGCACGGATGGTGAATGTGCGGCCACGGAGAGTGTCTTTCATTGTTGGAAAAAGCCAAAAGTCACTAGGAGCCAGGTCAGGTGAGTAAGGAGCATGAGGAATCACTTCAAAGCTGTTATCACGGAGAAACTGTTGCGTAGCGTTAGCTCGATGTGCGGGTGCGTTGTCTGGGTGAAACAGCACACGCGCAGCCCTTCCCGGACGTTTTTGTTGCAGTGCAGGAAGGAATTTGTTCTTCAAAACATTTTCGTAGGATGCACCTGTTACCGTAGTGCCCTTTGGAACGCAATGGGTAAGGATTACGCCCTCGCTGTCCCAGAACATGGACACCATCATTTTTTCAGCACTGGCGGTTACCCGAAATTTTTTTGGTGGCGGTGAATCTGTGTGCTTCCATTGAGCTGACTGGCGCTTTGTTTCTGGATTGAAAAATGGCATCCACATCTCATCCAGTGTCACAACCGACGAAAAGAAAGTCCCATTCATGCTGTCGTTGCGCGTCAACATTGCTTGGCAACATGCCACACGGGGAGCCATGTGGTCGTCCGTCAGCATTCGTGGCACCCACCTGTATGACACTTTTCGCATTTTCAGGTCGTCATGCAGGATTGTGTATACAGAACCCACAGAAATGCCAACTCTGGAGGCGATCTGTTCAACAGCCATTCGGCGATTCCCCAAAACAATTCTCTCCACTTTCTCGATCATGTCGTCAGACCGGCTTGTGCGAGCCCGAGGATGTTTCGGTTTGTTGTCACATGATGTTCTGCCTTCATTAAACTGTCGCACCCACGAACGCACTTTCGACACTCCATCACCACATGTCTCCTTCTACCGTCGATGAATTTCAATTGGTTTCACACCACGCAAATTCAGAAAACGAATGATTGCACGCTGTTCAAGTAAGGAAAACGTCGCCATTTTAAGTATTTAAAACAGTTCTCATTCTCGCCGCTGGCGGTAAAATTCCATCTGCCGTACGGTGCTGCCATCACTCAGAGGCGTATTGACAATGAACGCGGCCTCATTTTAGAACAATGCGCATTTTTCTAACTCTTTCCAGTCCGGAGAAAAAAAATCAGAGGCCTTAGAACTTGAATGCACCTCATAGTTCTAAGTTCTAGGGGACTGATGACCTCAGATGTTAAGCCTCATAGTGCTCAGAGCCATTTGAACCAAATTACATACATTGTCAACCTCTGTATCGAATGACGTGTCTGTCAAGCATGAATATTTATGATGTAGACATTCTAAGTGTGTACGTAATTTAAATTTCTACTGTAATGAATAAAAAAATCGTCTTACGTTGTATACATCGATAGTATGCATGTACTTGTTTTTGCTCCGTATCTAATTACACTGTTGTTGAACTGTAAGCCCGAATATAGGTGCGGCAATTTAAAAATTTCTACATGAGATAAATTCTGCAAGCTGTGTCTTGACAATTACTTATAAGCTGCGGAACACCAGACATAGAAACATTAATCTCTTATATTAGACATTCTGTTAAAACTTCATGATTTTCTTTCAGATTTTATTATTTTTATCTCAGGTAAAGTAAATAATTGTCGTGTGGCACCACGGCCTGGAGCAAGTCTTTGCAAGTCTTTCAATAGACGCCATTTCTGCGAATTTCACATACTTTCTTAGATGAGGCAAAGCAGTATCTTACACCACGTGTTTCATATATTCTTTTCTATTTACAAATGTTTTGATCGCATTGGATGTATTACATTTAAGGGTCTCGACTCTGCTGAGTCATCTTCAGAACAAATATCTTGTGACGGCACTAATACGTCAAGGTAGTAAGAAACAGAATCTGATGATGGCTCTATACATATCCAGCGCATGCATACAAGACATTTGTGAATAAAAGAGTGCATTTCAAATGGATCACGTGCTTCTCTTTGAGAAAGTCAAAATTCGTTAAACAAATTTACCTTTCACTAACAATAAATCATTGTTTTTTGCGAAAAAACAAAAGGAGAACGCCCACTATACATCGACAATTTAGCAGATCCCCCAGTATTATACTGCTGACAGCCCTGAGTTAACCAAGCAGAAACAAGCCGTGCCCACTAGGCCCGTCGAATCGCGGTGGCGTGCGGTTAATACCGGTCCTTCCGTGCCCGGCGGCAATAACGCAGATATCGACTGCTCTCCAGCGGGGCGCACGTGGCCGGCCAGCCAGCGCTCTCCCCGGCGCCAGCGGCTGATCGCGATTTGCTCCCTCGCTCCATTCCGGCCCCATCGCGCCAATGGTGCATATAATCACTCGGCCACGCGTTCCATTTCGCTGCAACCGCACCTGGTACGTGAAAGCAGGGCGATATCACACAAATGTCACAGACCTGGCGCATTGTGAAGGTAAAAGTAACTGTGTTGAGTAAACTTCCCCCCTGTGGCTTGAGTAGGCTGGCAGTAAGTTATCAGGACCTGCATTTCATTTCACGATTATCCTTAGTTCTTAACACATCGACTATGATGTCTTCGTTTCACAGCTGTCATCCACAATCTCTGTTATGAGTGACCAGTAGTGCCATAATTCTTTTTCTACAGATTTTATACAAAAAAGAACTACCTGATTTTTTAATTCACCGATGTCATTTAATGTGACGTAAAATTCTAAACAACGCATTGAAACTGCTGTTTGCAAAGTAAGCGTCTTGCACTTAATTAACGTTATTAAGCCAAATCGAGACATACGAGGGAGTATACAAAAAAGACCGACAATTTTTTTGGTGGGTAGAGCTTTTATAGTACCGAGTTGTGTCGCTAGGAGCGCATAGAGCGAGGTCCAGGGTCAGTAAGCCGAGTACCGCCTCTGAAGACTCTCAGGTCTAGTTTCGGCAGAGATTATAATGACAATTGTTTTGTGTGATTGTCATTTTTTCAGTAGCTAAATTTCGTGAACAGAGTGTGCAAGTGAATTTCTGCTTTTTTTCTCGATAAAAGTGAAACAGAAACTCTTAAAAACTTGGATGTTATGGGGAAAACTAAAGTGTCTGAGTGGATTTCCCGTTTAAGAAATGGTGAAAAGCTAATTGAGAAAAGCCTCTGATCGGCCTTCCATGACCCATACACATGAAAATGTTGAAAACATTCATGCAGTCGTCAACTAAGATCTGTGACGAACCGCTGACGAAACTGTGGAAATTTTGGAAGTGACTTGGACTTCAGAGCAGCGAACTGTGACAGAAGAAATGGGAATGAAAAGGGTGGCTGCCAAATTCTGAACAAAAACAAGGTCGCGTGGAAGCATGCTGTGCTTTGAAAGAAGAGCCCCGAATCCATTCGAACTGTTTTTGAAAATTTATCCCTGGTGACGAAAGTTGGTGCTATGCTTTCGGTCCTGAATCAAAGCAACAATCAAGACATTGGAAGACTTCAAGTTCGCCTCACCCCAAGAAAGCTCTTCGGGTGAAATCAAACATTAAGACAAAACTGAGTCCTCCGTTCAGAGTTTGTTCCTCAGGGTCAGACAACTATCCAGACTTTCTACTTGGAAGTTTTGAACAGACTGTGCAACAGTTTGCGACAGAAACGGCCTGATTCGAGGCAGTTGGGCAACTGGTTACCCATCATAATAATGCTCCTGACCAAGAATTGTATGGCCCCTTTTCCTCGCGCAACATACTCACTCGTTCTTGCCCCGTGTGATTTTTTTTTTTGTTTTTCTTTCCTAGAATGAGAAGAAGGAAGTGTTTTGCTGATGTTGCTAAGATGAAGGAAAAAGATGGAGGCGCTGTCAAGCATCATAAAAGATGAATTTTAACAATGATTTGAAAATTATGTAAGAAGGTTAGACAAATGTATTAGTGCAAGTGGAGAGTACAACGGATTGATGGTTTGTGCTTAAAAGGTGAACAAATTAGTTTAAAATAAGTTCCGTTTCCACCCGTACACTGATCAATGAAAAACTATAACTGCAGCCCACCGCGAGGTAGCGCTGCTGCGTGGTTGCTCTACTGACAGGTTACGTAGTGAGAAGTGTATGCAAACGGAGCAAAGACGACCAACGGATCAACCATTCTACACGGGCCCTGAATGGGGAAATCCACTGCATAAGGGACTTTGACGAAAATGCAAACGTTATTGCCCGGCGCATGCCAATGAGCTACTTGAAAATGGAAAAACTGACAGTCTGCCGGTGTGCTAGAGTCGTGTTGAAAGACTTTGAAACCACGAATATGCCACTGGATGTTGAAAGTGTATGACTCTTCGCAGAAAGTGCAGATCGAAGGCTGACCCACGGTGTAAAACAGTGTAGGCAGCGATCTATGGTACGTCCGACGACCGAGTGTAATGCTGATGCTGGCATGTGTTGCGGATCACAACAGCGTGCGCTACTGAACAAGGTACATCGCAACAGACGGTCTCTACGTGTTCCCACGTTGATCCAACGACGACATTCATTACGACTACTGTCGGCACGGAATTGTCGAGATACTGCAGAGGATAAATGGAGACGTGTGACTCCGTAGGATAAATCGCGTTTCTTGTTGTACCAGGCCGCCGTGAACCAGGCGTACAGCTACTCTAAACATGTAGTGGGCAATCATGAAAACGAGTCAAACGCCTAAAAAGTGAAATGTTTATTATTTCAAAGGTAATCGCCGTCAGTATTCATACATTTATCCCACTTATGACAAGATAGTCAGCTTACGTAAATGTATATGTAATGATTGCTGGTGAAGAAATTTATGGCCGATACTGACAATAAAATTATATTAAGCGACGGTTCCACGGAGAATGCCGACGATGGTTGCTAAGTTACCATCGAAGGTAGTAAAATACTGTAAAGATTGGTGTTAATACATGTCCTGTGCATTTTCGTCTCTAATTCAGTGGGTGTTTACTGCTGTACAGCGAGTCACAGCTCCAGAGGAAAAGTTACTGGACTGTGAGCTGTTGGCATCTCCGACCTCTTTCTATCTGTGTCTTTCTCTTTCTCTCCGGGATAAATATGCCTCTCAGGCCGAAAAGAGACTTGGTTACTTTGCAAGACAGCTCTCCAGACAGACGCGCATATCTAATAGTCCTACATACTTGACAAGATTTCTGTTGTAGCATCACATGGTGTCTTTTATGTTCGCATACTGCGACCATTTTTTAGACAGCGAAAATCTTATGTATAGAAGAACATGGATCCGAAAACAGCTCCATTCTGAAAATGAATATGATTTCCAACTACTCTCTTTCGTAAAGGGTGTGATTTATCTGAGGTTCAAAGACCGACTCATAGTTTTAGAGGGCAAGAGTGGATTTGCGACCACGTAAAAAAAATTAACGATACACTGCGCCAACAAAGAGACGTCCTTCATCTCAAAGTTCCTAACGTTTGTAAAACTTTTCGCAAATACAATAATAGTTATATCGGTCAGTCCATACACATGTTTCAGAACTCTGCACACGGAATCGGCGCTGTGATAAACCTTTTGCATTTCTTTTATGTTTTCCTCTCCTTTAGAGGCAAAGAGAGAAGATGAAGTGGTAGCCCATCATAGAGCCTATGCCTACCGTCATGTATTTTTGACTTTCAATTGTTAAAAAAGAGAGGAGATTTTCTTGTACCAGTAGGAGGAACGAAGGATTCGCGCTCAGATAGTGAGCGAGTGAGAAGCACGCCATTTTAAGCGAGTAATTGTAGACCGCCATTTTGGGGTTGCTATGAATAAGTGAGGAGTATGTATTTCGTATGTGCTCCGTTTATAAATATACAGTATTGTTTCATTAACAGAAAGGTCGTGTGTGTTGTTATTTGAAATAGTACGATAATTACAAGAACTGAAGCCCACCTGTGTACTTTGGAAAATTACGAAGATCCGATAAGCTTAATGGGAACACGGTCAAGACTTCAAAGGTGAACACGGTGACCAAACGTAGCATTATAAAGAATGGTAAGCACAAATCTACAGCGGAGAAAGAAACTACTTCGCCCTGCAAAATAATATGAGCTAATACGAACTTATTTGCAGGCACAGCTCAGCTTACTGTGCTTGTCATTCATGCCGAAAAATTAATCTCATTAATTCAATACATTTTAAAATGCCACGTATTTCAACATTTTATTACCACCTATTCCATTATTTTATTATATTATAGCGCTACATTAAATTTTACGCTTTTCTCTTGTTAAGCGCAGCCTCGTAAAAAAATACGCGATTATATTTGATGAAATAAGGTTCTTACTAAACGCACAACCTAATGATATTATATTAAGAACTACAGCAACCAGAGTTATTTTTATTGATGACATTACAGGTCTCGGTGGGTGACATGTAAACCAAATGCGGATTTATGTAGGTTGCTTTAAACGAAGAGAATCTTTGTGTTGACGAGGCGTATACTGAAATTTTTTCCTGTTTGGCTAACATATGTCTTCGAACATGAATTAAAGTTCGTTTTGTATATTGATGATTGATTGTACGGCGTGGTATTACTTGTAAGATAATGGTTGGCTTTGTCTTTATTTTGTTGTTAATTAACTACGGATTCTGATAACTGAAGAGAAATTCTCAGTACACAATAGATGTAAACTAGTTAACTGTATAAAAACTTCTACACAAACGTGTATGTCAAGAAAACAATAGAAATAACTAAGAATAATTTGCTTAAGCACAAAAACTGTACCAAAAATATATGAGTTCACTGATTTGTTGACACAATTGCTATCACTTAACAATTTTTCCTTTTACAACAAAATGCAACAGCTGAGACATGACCTTGCCATGGGCAGCTACCATGGTACTGTTTAACACCAACCTGGCAATGGTTTAAATGTCCTGTGTCTTTCCGTATAGATAGACGTAAATTTCAAGTACACAGGAAACGTACTTATGCAGATGCCACAATAAACAAACATTCATTTCATTCAGGTAAGCACAAGACGCCTTCATACAGGGAAATGTTCCATAGAGCGCACAAAATCTCATTATAAACAGCTGACCAAACTGATGAAATGAACACTATTTAAACGATTACTTAAAACAATGAATACAGTCCAAAATTAACGCATGAGCAAAGATTAAAATTGATTCCCACATATTCAACCACAAAGATAATCCTACAGTAAACAACACCATATAACAGCTAGCAGCAAGAAACCTAAGCATGTCATTTCTGGGAAATTTCTCAACGACAACAACTTGTTGATGGTCCACCGCACACGCCACCGTGGAGGATGGCATCCGACTCATTGCCGTTCAGAGAATCGCCGCCAGTGCTCACCTGGCTGGCAATAGAGGGCATTGCCCGCTGACCCAATAAGCAACAATCAGAAGCAGCGGGTCTTTTAAATTAACACTGTAACTCACCTCACCTGCAGGCGAAATAAAATCACATAACACAGGACACAATAAATGTGCCCTTATGCATTCCGATCTACATCTACATCCATACTCCGCAAGCCACCTCACGGTGTGTGGCCGAGGGTACCTGGAGCACCTCTATCGGTTCTCCCTTCTATTGCAGTCTCGTATTCTTCGTGGAAGGAAAGATTGTCGGTATGCCTCTGTGTGGGCTCTAATCTCTCTGATTTTATTCTCATGGTCTCTTCGCGACATATACGTAGGAGGGAGCAATATATTGCTAGACTCCTCGGTGAAGGTATGTTCTCGAAACTTTAACAAGAGTGGCTCTGAGCACTGTGAGACTTAACATCTATGGTCATCAGTCCCCTAGAACTTAGAACAACTTAAAACTAACTAACCTAAGGACATCACACAACACCCAGTCAGCACGAAGCAGAAAACTTCAACAAGAGCCCGTGCCGAGCTACTGAACGTCTCTCTTGCAGAACCTTCCACTGGAGTTTATGTATCATCTCCGTAACGCTTTCGCGATTACTAAATGATCCTGTAACGAAGTGCACTGCTCTCCGTTGGATCTTCTCTATCTCTTACATCAACCCCATCTGGTACGGACCCCACACCGATGAGCAGTATTCAAGCAGTGAGCGAACAAGCGTACTGTAACCTACTTCCTTTGTTTTTGGACTGCATTTCCTTAGAATTCTTCCAATGAATCTCAGTCTGGCATCTGCTTTACCGGCGATTAATTTTATATGGTCATTCTATTTTAAATTACTCCTAATGCCTACTCCCAGATAATTTATGAAATTAGCTGCTTCCAGTTGCTGACCTGCTATATTGTAGCTAAATGATAAAGGATCTTCCCTTCTATGTATTCGCAACACATTACACTTGTCTACATTGAGATTCAATTGCCATTTCCTGCACCATGCGTCAATTCATTGCAGATCCTCCTGCATTTTCCATTGTTACAACCTCTCCATATACCACAGAATCATCCGCAAAACGCCTCAGTGAACTTCCGATGTTATCCACAATGTCATTTAGATATACTGTGAAAGGCAACGGTCCTACGACACTACCCTGCAGCACACCTGAAATCACTCTTACTTTGGAAGTCTTTTCTCGATTGAGAATGACATGCTGCGTTCTGTTATCTAGGAACTCTTCAATCCAATCACAGAGTTGGTCTGATAGTCCATATGCTCCCACTTCGTTCATTAAACGACTGTGGGGAACTGTATCGAACGTTTTGCAGAAGAAACACGGCATCTACCTGTGAACCCGTGTCTATGGCCCTCTGAGTCTCGTGGACGAATAGCGCGAGCTGGGTTTCACACGATCGTCTTTATCGAAGCCCATGCTGATTCCTACAGAGTAGATTTCTAGTGTCCAGGAAAATCATTATGCTCGAACCTAAAACATGTTCCAAAATTCTACAAGTGATCGACGTTAGAGATATAGGTCTATAGTTCTTCACATCTGTTCGACGTCCCTTCTTGAAAACGGTGATGACCTGTGCTCTTTTCCAATCTTTTGGTACGCTATGCTCTTATAGAGACCTATGGATCACCGCTACAAGAAGGGGGTGGGGGGTGGGGGGGTGGGGGGGGGGGAAGTTCCCTCGCGTACTCTGTGTAAAATCGAACTGGTATCCTATCAGGTCCAGCGGCCTTTCATCTTTTGAGCAATTTTAATTGTTTTCCTATCCCTCTGTCATCTATTTCGATGTCTACCATATTGTCATCTGTGCGACAATCTAGAGAAGGAACTACAGTGCAGTCTTACGCTGTGAAACAGCTTCTGAAAAAGACATTTAGTATTTCGGCCTTCAGTCTGTCATCCTCTGTTTCAGTACCATTTTGGTCACAGAGTGTCTGGACAATTTGTTTTGATCGACCTACCGCTTTGACATCAGACCAAAATACCTTACGATTTTCTGACAAGTCAGTACATAGAACTTTACTTTCGAATTCGTTGAACGCCTCTCACATAGCCATCCTCACACTACACTTCGCTTCGTGTAATTTTTGTTTGTCTGCAAGGCTTTGGCTATGTTTATTTTTCTTGTGAAGTTACCTTTGCTTCCGTTGTAGTTTTCTAACTCGGTTGTTGTACCATGGTGACCCTTTTCCAACTCTTACGATCTTGCTTGGCACATGCTCATCTAATGCATATTGTACGATGGTTGAGAATTTTGTCCACTGATCCTCAACACTACCTGTACTTGAGATAATGTTTTGCCTTGAGCCGTCAAGTACTCTGAAATCTGGTTTTTGTCACTTTTGCTAAACAGAAAAATCTTCCTACCTTTTTTAATATTTCTATTTACGGCTGAAATCACCGATGCTGTAACCGCTCTATGATCGCTGAGTCTCTGTTCTGCGTTAACTGTGTCAAATAGTTCGAGTCTGTTTGTCAGCAGAAGGTCTTAAATGTTATCGCCAAGAGTCGGTTCTCTGTTTAACTGCTCAAGTTAGTTCTCAGATAACGCACTTTAAAAAAAATCACTGGATTCTTTGTCCCTGCCACCCGTTGTAAGCCTGTGAGTGGATCCAATGTATACAGTAACTCTATAACGTTTAAGTCAGAGGTTCTGCATTTATTTATTATAAATGCCACTACAGTGAATCAGTTTTGTTAACTGTGGAAGTGAAATATGTAATATCAATTTTTTTACATCAAATGTATCATATTTTTTGTAATATTCAATATATAAAATGTCAGATTTCCACTTAGTAATTAACTATACACAACACACAGTAGGTACAAACTTAGCAATTCCAATTAGTTAATAACAGAGAAGTTTAAATTTAAGATATTTAATTTAAGCACCAAACAGACTTCAACAACAGCCCCTAAACAAAATGTAGCTCAAACCATAGACATGATTTTCTACATCTACGTGATTACTCTGCTATTGACAATAAAGTATCTGGCAGAGGATTCAATGAACCACCTTCAAGCTGTATCTCTACCGCTCCACTCTCGAACGACGCTCGGCAAAACCGAGCTCTTAAATTTTTCTGTACGAGCCCTGATTTCTCTTATTTTATTGTGGTGATCATTTCTCCATACGTAGGTGGATGCCAACAGAATGTTTTTGCTACCGGAGGAAAAAACTGGTGATTGAAATTTCATGATAAGGTCCCGTCGCAACGATAAACTCATTTGTTTTAATGATTGCCACTCGAATTTATGTATCATGTCTGTGGCACTGTCTCCTCTATTTCGCGATAGTACAAAACGAGTCGCCCTTCTCTGAACTTTTTCGATGTCATCCGTCAGTTCGCACCTGATACGCATCCCACAGGGTACAGCAATGCTCCACAATAGGGCGGCCAAGCGTGGTGTAAGCAGTCTCTTTAGTAGACCTGCGGCACTTCTTAGTGTTCTGCCAATGAATCGCAGTCTTTGGTTTGCTCTACCCGCAACATTATCTATGTGATCGTTCCAGTTTAGGTTATTTGTAATTGTAATCCCTAAGTATTTAGTTGAATTTACAGCCTTAAGATTTGTATGATTCACCGGGTAACCGAAATCTAGCGGATTTCTCTTAGTATTCATGGGAATAAATTCCCATCTTTCATTATTCGGGGCCAACTGCCACTTTTCGCACCGTACTGATATCTTATCTAACTCATTTTTCAATTCGTTTTGGTCATCTGATGACCTTACAAGACGGTAAAGTACAGCATCATTTGCAAATAATCTAATAGGGTTACTCAGATTGTCTCCTATGTCGTTAATATACAGGGTGTCCCAGCTATCTTGTCCACCCAAAATATCTCTGGAACAATAACAGCTATTGGAAAACGACTTTCACCGGTATCAATGTAGGGCTGGGGCCCATGAATGTACATATTTGGAAACATTCTAAAACGAAAGCATATGTGTTTTTTAACACAAACTTATGTTTTTTTAAATGGACGTACTATATTTTTTCTGCATGCGCATGTCAATCACATCGCGATTACGGGCAGCATGGGGTTCACGCCTGAGCCTCAGGACGTGCGCTAGCAGCGCATGTCGGGTGTTTCCAGCGTCATCTTCGCTTCTTAATATCTCGGGATGTAATGGGAATATTGCGATGCAATCAACGCCATTGTGTATGTGCTTTGTCATGGATTGCTGAAGAAAAAATACAGGAGATCCATTTAAAAAAACGTAAGTTTGTGTTAAAAAACACATATGCTTTCGTTTTAGAATGTTTCCAAATATGTACATTCATGGGCCCCAGCCCTATATTGATACCGGTGAAAGTCGTTTTCCAATAGCTGTTATTGTTCCAGAGATATTTTGGGTGGACAAGATAGCTGGTACACCCTGTATATCAGGAACAACAGAGGGCGTATAACGCCTCCTTAGGGAAAGCCGGTTATTACTTCTCTTTCACTCAATGACTTTCCGTCTGTTTCTACGAACTGTGACCTTTCTGAGAGGAAATCACGAATCCAGTGGCCCAACTGAGGCGATATTCTATAAGCACGCAGCTAAATCAGAAGACGCTTGTGACGTACGGAGTCGAAAGCCTCCTCGAAATCTAAAAATATGGAATCAATTTGACATCCCCTGTCGATAGCACTCGTTACTTCGTGCTTGTAAAAAGATAGTTTTGTTTCACAAGAACGATGTTTTCTGAATCCGTGCTGACTATGTGTCAATAAATCGTATACTGCATAATGTTCGAACACAGGATATGCTCCAAAACCCTACTGCTAATCGACGTTAGTGATATAGGGCTGTAATTTAACGGATTACTCATATTTCCCTTCTGGCTATTGGTGTGACTTGAGAAATTTTCCAGTCCTTAGGTACGGAACTTTCTGTGGCTGATTGGTCGTATACAACTGCTAAATATGGAGCTATTGTATGTGAATGCTCTGAAAAGAACCTGACTGGTATACAATATGGACTGGACGCCTTGCCTTTATTAAGTGATTTAAGCTGCTTTGCTACATCAAGGATATCTACTTCTATGTTTCTCATTTTGGTAGTTGTTCTTGAATGGAATTCAGCAGGATTTACTTCGTCTTCTTTCGGAAAACCGTGTTTAATAACTCTTCTCTAGTGGCACTGTCATCCTTGATTTTTACCGTTGTTATCGCGAGTGGAGGTACTAGCTGCGTCTTGCCACTGTTGTGCTTTATGTGTGACCATAATCTCTTTGGGTTTTCTGCCAGGTTCCGAGACTTAGTTTGGTTTTGGAAATTATTAAAAGTACCTCACATTGAAGTAAGCGCTATATTTCGAACTTCTACAAAACTTTGCCAAACTTGGGGATTTTTCGTTGTTTTAAATTTGGCATGCTTTTTTCGTTGCTTCTGCAACAGCGATCTGACCCGTTTTGTGTACTATGGGGGATCAGTACCATCACATTAGTTTATGTGGTGTATATCTCTCAATTGGCGACAATACTATTTCTTTGAAATCATTGCAC
This sequence comes from Schistocerca nitens, assembly GCF_023898315.1. Classification (NCBI taxonomy): domain Eukaryota; kingdom Metazoa; phylum Arthropoda; class Insecta; order Orthoptera; family Acrididae; genus Schistocerca; species Schistocerca nitens. The sequence goes on along the minus strand of NC_064614.1, from coordinate 975,294,067 downwards.
ATATTTTCTACACTTGCGTGATCATATCGGAAGGAGTGGAGACTGTCTCTTAAAAAGACGTTAAGAGCACTTTTATCAGCATTTTTAACTAGATGTACTTGCATTTCTTTTTGTGCTTGTAGGTATTACGGTATTCAGGCTACTACCAACAGCCTTTTGGTCGCTGATCCCTGTATTCGTCATGATACCTCCTATTTGTCCAGGGCTTTCGGAACCATTTACGCTTCGAGTGGGATCATTAACTAATTGTTCAAAATAATTTTCTGTGTAAGCATTCAGTACAAAATGGTTCAAATGGCTCTGAGCACTATGGGACTCAACTGCTGTGGTCATTAGTCCCCTAGAACTTAGAACTACTTAATCCTAACTAACCTAAGGACATCACACACATCCATGCCCGAGGCAGGATTCGAACCTGCGACCGTAGCAGTCGCACGGTTCCGGACTGCGCGCCTAGAACCGCGAGACCACCGCGGCCGGCCATTCAGTACAATTTAGGATTACTTTTATACCTACCGCCGCCTTTAAATGTATATTTTTTTCCAACATATCGAGGGTAGGTTGAAGTTATCAAATGGTTCAAATGGCTCTGAGCGCTGTGGGACAACATCTGAGGTCATCAGCCCCTAGAACTTAGAACTACGTAAACCTAACTAACCTAAGGACATCACACACATCCATGCCGGAGGCTGGATTCGAACCTGCGACCGTAGCGGTCGCGCCGTTCCAGGCTGAAGCGCCTAGAACCGCTTGGCCACAGAGGCCGGCGTTGAAGTCATCACCGACTATAATTGTATGAGTGGGTACATATTTGAAATGAGACTCAATTTTTCTTTGAACTATTCAGCAACTATATCTTCTGAGTCGGGGGGTCGTTAAAACGATCGAATGAATAGTTTTGTCCGATTGTCAAGTATAACCTCTACCCTTTTTTTTTTTTACATCCTTTTTGCAGGAGGTCTTCGGGACGACGACCGTTTGCTATTGTGGCAAAATAAAACACACACACAGCCGTTCTTATGATTACCCATACTATTTCGCAGGAACTCTCTACTTCAATTTCAGTACAAAGTAAACTACTTCTGCAGCAATGAATACTCCGACACCAACTGTATTTAATCTATGCTTTCTGGACACTATGAGGTAGTTTGAAAAAATTTCGGCTGATTTCCGGCTTTAGCCAGCTTTCTGTACCTAAAACAATTTCAGCTTCAGTGCTTTCTATTATTGTTGGAGCTCTGGTTCTTTCCCAACACAGCTGCGATAATTTACAACTACAATACCGATCGTTTCTACAACTGCCTTCTGTGTTTGATCTGACGCCTTTTGGACGGACGCCCTTTATGTGGTTTCCAGAGACCCTGTAACGTGAAAAACCGCACAGTTTCTTTCACACAGCCCCCGCTACCCGTGTAGCCGCTTCCTGTGAGTAGCGGACTCCTGATCTTTTAATCGGATCCCGGAAACCCACCACGTGATGGCTCAAGTCAAGGAATCTACAGCCTACAGTGTCACTGAACCACCTAAGCGTTGATCCAGACACTCTACTCGGCTCTGCACCAAAGGACCACAGTCGGTTCCGTCGACGATGCTGCAGATGGTGAGCTCCGCCTTAATCTCGCAAGCAAGACTGACAGTCCTTACCATTTCAACTCACTGCCAGAAACCAGAGAGAATCTCCTCCGATTCGAAGCGACACACAGTATTGATACCGACAAGGGCCACCACCTGCAGATGGCTGCTCCCTGTACTACTCATGGCATCCGCAAGCACGCTTTCCACATCCGGAATGACTTCCCCTGGTATGCACACTGGTTTCAATCCCCTCCTTGGCAGCCATGTTCCTAAGGGGCCCCATTATACACCCAACGTTGGAGCTCCAAACTACCAGCAAAGCCTCCCTCTTTAAATGCTCAGACCTTACGGGCCGAGAAGCTTCCTCTGTAACAGGGTGGACGAGTGCATCCGGCTCAGAGACTTCGGCAGCCACATATAACGCCGGAAACATGTTCGTCAAACGAACCGTGGAGGCCCTACGATCGGCTCCTCAGAAAGTCTTTCACTGCCTGCCAGACTTCGGAATGATCTCCCATTCGACCACTGGTAAGGGCTAAACCTCAGAGCAGGCAGTAACCGGGGCGGCCACAGCAGTGGACCGATCTGGGGATACATGGTACGTGCTAGACGTCCCTTGCATACCCACGTCCGACCCCCCCCCCCCCCCCCAGTAATGCCGCTTGGCAGCAGCTTCAAGCTATCTGACGGAAGCCAACACAGCCTGGAGCTGTGAGCGAAGGGTCAGCAACTCACCTCACATCTGCACACAGCAATCACATTTCCTATCCATTACTGAAGTCGCTTCTGTTTGCAGCTCCTAAAAATATGTCATAAACGTACGATGAACTCGCCTTACTAGCAACAGGAACTCGCGGTGCTCTCCCACTGACAGTCTAACAGACACTGAGCTGTTCTAACCAAAACAAACAAAAGCCTGTACGATATGGGCGTCGATACAAAGGTCGATAACAACGGTGGTACTGTACGCTCAACTGTTATTAAAATAAAAGGTTATGCCTAGTAATCACTTAAACAAGCAAGAAATTATAAAAATAAACTAGTAACAACATGGATGACTGAAAATAAGTCGCTCCTCTTTGATGCTCGTAGAAAGATGTGATAAACGGAAGGTGTACTCGACTTATTTAGACCGAGCGAGGTGGCGCAGTGGTTAGCACACTGGACTCGCATTCGGGAGGACGACGGTTCAATCCCGTCTCCAGCCATCCTGATTTAGGTTTTCCGTGATTTCCCTAAATCGTTTCAGGCAAATGCCGGGATGGTTCCTTTGAAAGGGCACGGCCGATTTCCTTCCCAATCCTTCCCTAACCCGAGCTTGCGCTCCGTCTCTAATGACCTCGTTGTCGACGGGACGTTAAACACTAACCACCACCACCATCGACTTATTAGCAGCAGGAGCTCGCTGTGCTCTCTCACTGCGATGTAAACAAACATGTTAGTCAACAACATGACCGATACTGCTCTATTTTCGCTCAATGATGATGATAATGATGAGGTCCCATACTCCGAGGAGCATAGGGGACGATGCGGGAGACGCGCACCGCTGTACTAGGCAAGCTCGTATCGGAGGTGGTTTGCCGTTGCCTTCCTCCGGGCCTAATGAGGATGAAGATGATGAAGAAGACACAACAACACCCAGTCATCTCGAGGCAGGAAAAATCCCTAACCCCGTCGGGAATCGAACCCGGGACCCCGTGCGCTGGAAGCGAGAACGCTACCGCAATACCATGAGCTGTACAATATGTAAAGAAAAAGTGTTTGTGTCACGATAGTACGTGCAAAAGTACAGCTAACAAGTAAATTTCTTAAACATACAACTTGCGAAGCGTAATACTTTAACAAATTGTTAATTTGCAGACGGCGGCTGCAGCATCCAAACTGAAGACCACATTTTTGGCTGTGTACTGACTTAAATATGTGTTGCGCCAACTGAGGATGGGTGTAAGCTCGAAATGCCTACCGTCAAAAATAAAAATACATAGTAATTGGCTGGTTGCTGTATTTCTTAAAATAATACGTATAATCCACAGCCATGGAGCTCAACAGCCAGTGAAATGAATAAAATACTGTAATTCTGTCATTAAAAAACTGTTGGGATTAGAATGTGCAAAACAACTTGAACAAACAGTACCCCCTGTGATGCACTGTGATGGATAGCTTCTTGGGCAACATCTGACAGAATCAGCATCGCTACTAATGTTCCTCCATCATAGACATAGACACGATCTCTGGTAATTTATGTATGCTTGGGGCACCGTGCCGTGGTCGTTACTTGATTCAACAAAACTGCTGAAGAATAGGCTATCTGTTAGTAGAAGTGACAACGCAGAGGGTCACTGAGGCTTGAGTTTACAAACTAATTTGGTGCGGCAAGAAACCCAAGAAACCTTTGTCCAAGAAAGGCTTCAAATCCGTAGCGGTGAAGTTGCTCCAATGTGTTTGCTGTCACAGTGTGACTCGAATGTGCTGGTAACCAGTAACAGATAATGGTTAGGTAAGTTGTGGACCTCGAGACACACGCACGCACACACACACAGACACACACACACACACACACACACACACACACACACACACACACACACACACAGTAATGAGCCTAAATATTATGGTGACCTGCTTGACAGCGAGTTGATCTACCCTTGGAATGCTCTGCAGCAGCGATTTTGTGTGATTAGGATTTGACAAGTTCTCGGTAGTTTTCCGGAAGTATGTGGCAGCAGGTATCTACGCACAATTCATGCAATTCCCGAGAATTACGAGCCGGTAGTTTGTGGGCGCGAAGCTGACGTCAAATACCATTTCATAGGTGTCCCATCAATTTCAGATCAGGGGAATTCGGTGGTCAACGTGAGTTCACTCAGATACTCCTGAAACAAATATTGCACAATTCTGGATTTGTGACACTGACAGTTATCCTGCTGAAAGATGCCACTGCGGTCGGAACGTCTGCCACTGATCGCATAGAGGCCATGATGAATGTCTCCCATATCTTTATTCTGCCACCACTGCTCTCCATCCAGGGTGTGGAACAACGCAGTAGATGGATGCGGAAGTGATAATATTCTGACACCGGTACTTCAATGGGAAATATTTTAATTTTTTAGACAGTACTCTAAATTAGTCAGTTGCTGATCGGTTGTTGTTGGTTGTCTTAAACAAGTTGTCGTAAGACTAGCTGATAGCCTTCCGAATATTAATTCTGGTACATTAAGAACAATGTTTATTTTAGAATAAATCAGATCTGTCCAGTAAACCACGGACTTTGGCGCCCCTGGGGTGGTTTTCGTGCCTCTGCGATAAGGATAGCTGTACCGTAGGTTGGGAGGCCAGACAAACGTGTGTTTTCTGAAGAGGGGTAGCAGCTTTTCTAGTAGTTGCAAGGACCACAGTCTGGACGATTCACTGATCTGGCCTTGTAACATCACCAGAACGGCTTTTTTTTGTGCTAGTACTGTGAACGGCTGAAAGCAAGGGGAAACTACAGCCGCAATTTATCCTAAGGGCGTGCAGCTTTACTGTATGGTTAAATGATGATGGCGTTCTCTTGGGTAAAATATTCCGGAGCTAAAACAGTCACCCCTTCGGGAACTACTCAGGATGATGTCGTCATTAGGAGAAATAAAAGTGGCATTCTACTGATTGGAGCGTGGAATGTTACAGCCCTTAATCGGGCAGGTAGATTAGAAAATTTAAGAAGGGAAATCGATGGGGTGAAGGTAGATATAGTGAGAATTAGTAAAGCCCTGTGGCAGTCAGGTGAACATATTGTCATAAATACAAAATCAAATAGGGGTAATGCAGGTGTACTTTTCAGATTGATTACATAATGACAAGACAGAGATTTAGAGGCCATGTTCTAAACTGTAAAGCATTTCCAGAGGCAAAAAAAAAAAAAAAAAAGTTACGTCCTACAGGAAAACTGAAGAGGCCTTTTGGGAAAAGAGGGTTCAAATGGTTCAAATTGCTCTGAGCACTATGGGATTTAACTTCTGAGGTCATCAGTCCCCTAGAACGTAGAACTACTTAAACCGAACTAACCTAAGGACATCACACACATCCATGCCCGAGGCAGGATTGGAACATGCGACCGTAGCGGTCGCGCGGTTCCAGACTGTAGCGCCTAGAACAGCTCGGCCACCTCGGCCGGAGAAAAGAGGGAAATAAGAGAATAGGAATGCGGGTAAGCTACTATGAAGAGCATACTGACTCCATTACTGTAACCAAGACAAACACGAAGCCCGCATCCATCACAGTACTGCAAGTTTATATGCAACTAGCTTCGTAGTTGATATCAAGATCGAAGAAATATATGACAAGATAAAGGAAATTATTCAGGTAGATAAGGGAGACGAAAATTTATAGATGATGGGGGACTGGAAATGAACAGCAGGAAAAGAAGGAATAGTAGTAGGTGAATATGGACTGCAGGAAAGGAACGAAAGAGGAAGCCTCGTGGAAGAGTTTTTCAGTCCTAACACTTGGTTTAAGAATCACAAAAGAACGTTGTATACGTGGAAGAGACCTGGAGACATCGGAAGGATTCAGATTGATTATATAATGGCAAGACAGATATTTAGAAGCCATGTTCTAAACTGTAAAGCATTTCCAGAGGCAAAAAGTAAGATACCGCCTGCACGAAAACTGAAGAGGCCTTTTGGGAAAAGAGGAGCATCTGTATTACTATCGAGAGCTCAGATGGGAAACCATACCCAAGCAAAGAACGGTAAGTTGAAAGGTGGAAGGAGTATATAGAGCGTTTACACCAGGGAGACAAACTTGGAGACAACGTTATAGAAAGGAAGATGGACGTACATGAAAATGATATGGGAGATATAACACTGCGAGAAGAATTTGACAAAGCAGTGAAAGACCTAAGTCGAAATAAGAGCCCGGGACTAGACTACGGATAGCCTTGGGAGAGCCAGCCGTTACAAAACTCTTCCATCTGCTATGCAAGGTGCATGAGACAAGCGAAGTACCCACAGACTTCAAGAAGAATGTAGTAATTGCAATTCCAAAGAAAGCAGGGTCTAACAGCTGTGAAAAACACCTATCAATTTAATAAGTCGTGGTTGCATAGTACTAACACGAATTCTGTTCAGAAGAATGGAAAAATTGGTCGAAACCGACCTCGGGGAAGATCAGTTTGAATTCAGGAGAAAGCCGGCCGTGGTGGCCAAGCGGTTAAAGGCGCTACAGTCTGGAACCGCGCGGCCACTACGGTCGCAGGTTCGAATCCTGCCTCGGGCATGGATGTGTGTGATGTCCTTAGGTTAGTCAGGTTTAAGTAGTTCTAAGTTCTAGGGGACTGATGGACTTAGAAGTTAAGTCCCATAGTGCTCAGAGCCAATTCAGGAGAAATGTAGGAATACGCGAGACAGTACTGACCCTCCGACTTACATTACAATGGTTAAGAAAAGATAAACCTACGATTATAGCACTTGTAGACTTAGAGAAAGATTTTGACAATGTCGACTGAAATGCTCTCTTAGAAATTTCGAAGGTAACAGAGGTAAAATGCAGGGAGCGAACGGCTATTTACAACTTGTACAGAAATCTGACGACAGTAGTAAGACTCAAGGGGAATAAAAGGAAAGCAGTGGTGGAGAAAGCAGTTAGATAGGGTTGTAGCCTACCCGCGAACAAGCAATAAAGGAAATCAAAACAAATTTGGAGTAGGAATTTTTCGGGGAAAAGAAATAAAAGCTATGGTATTTGCAATTCTCGAAGTAATTGTAATTCTGTCAGACAGCAAACGACCTGGAAGAGCAGTTGAACGGAATGGACATTGTTTTGAAACGAGGATATAAGACGAACATCAACAAAAGCAAAACAAGGATAATTGAATGTAGTCAAATTATATCAAGTGATGCTAGGGAATTAGATTATGAAACAAGACATTTAAAGTAGTAGATGAGTTTTGCTATTAGGGCAGCAAAATGTCTGATGATGGCCAAGATAGGGAGGATATAAAATGTGCAGTGACAGTGGTAAGAAAAGCATTTCTGAAGAAGGGAAGTTTCTAACATAGAATATAGGTCTAGGTGTTAAGGAGCCTTGCTGAAAGTATTTCTCTAGAGTGTAGCCCTGTATGGAAGTGAAACATAGACGATAAACAGTTTAGACAAACAGAGAAAGGAAGCTTTCGAAATGTGGTGCTACAGAATAATATTGAAGATTAGATAGTTACATCAAGTAACTAATGAGGAAGTACTGAGTAGTACTGGAGAGACAAGAAAACTGTGGCTCGCCGAGGATAGAGTAGCATGAAGAGCTGCATCAAACCAAACTCCGGACTAAAGACAACAACAAAAAATCAGGCTACTGTAGCACAAGCAGAACAATCCAGACGTATAAATGATACGAGACAAGTAGTCTCGTTGTAAAGAAAAGTGTATCAGCCAAGCTCTTTTTGTCGGAAGAAAACGGTCATAGGGCGTTGCACTGCAGCAAAGAGAGGTTGAATCATACTCAGCGCTCCTGTCGACCAACGTATCATCTCTGTTGATAGCTTAACCGAACAAATCATCTGGCGAATTGTTGTCGTCTGCCGCTACAATGTCATATTTGTGGCTTCGTAAGAGGAATATATGTACGCATTTTCAACCAATTACTGAAAAGATGGAAGACTATGTGTGAGGTGTAATGGGCTGTGGAATGCTTTTTGAGATGTTTTGTGTTCATTGATTGTTCAGGACTCTTTGGGAGACCACTATTACTGATGTGCCGACAGAGGTGCCGACACAGTGTGTTTGAGGGGGCCGAAATGCACGCTATAAGCGCACGAAGGATGGCGTGAGGTCTGAAACAGGATACGTAATGAATGCTATAAAGAAAAGTACGTAGCTGCTATAATTCTTAACTTTAATCCATTTGTATACAGCATCCTTGATGATACAAGTGAGACTCTTTAGATTCATGAAGTAACTAATGGCGCCTTGCTAGGTCGTAGCCATGGACTTAGCTGAAGGCTATTCTAACTGTCTCTCGGCAAATGAGAGAAAGGCTTCGTCAGTGTAGTCGCTAGCAAAGTCGTCGTACAACTGGGGCGAGTGCTCGTCCGTCTCTCGAGACCTGCCGTGTGGTGGCGCTCGGTCTGCGATCACTGACAGTGGCGACACGCGGGTCCGACATGTACTAATTGACCGCGGCCGATTTAAAGCTACCACCTAGCAAATGTGGTGTCTGGCGGTGACACCACAATTACAATTTTACACAATTACACAATTACAATTTTTTCACCCACTCAGCAAAATTCTCTTTTTAGCTGATGCTGGAGACTCTCATAACTTCTATGACGGTAAGCAGATGTACGGTAGCGCACGACAAGCTGACGGTGTTGCCGGCAAGTAAATTAAATTAGTGTGGAGCGATGTCGGTTACGGTTGTGTTGTGCAATCCGTCTATCACCCGCAATTCAACGAGCAACTGAAGTAATGTAGAGAATGTGGCTGCAAATATCTGGTGAGACGTATCAGCACTTGACTAAGTTCCTTCCATCACCTGTGAAGTGTGTGAGTATAGCAACGGGTGGCTGCTACAAATAATAATAGAAGCTCATAGCATAAAGCTCATAGCACGTACATACACTGAGGTACCTTGAACATAACACCTCACAAACACTCCACGAATCCTAGGGATGCGTCTAGGGGGCACAATGAACACCAACAGATGATGAAGACGAAGTCTCCTGGTGTGCAGGAGCATTACATGATGGGACAGACAGGGACGAAAACTAAGTAATTTATTTGTTTGAAATTTTCCCGGCGTACTGATTGTTCCATAAAAACACAAGAGAACTGCCGGAAGTCAGTAACATCTTGCCAGGATATTTCGGCACGAAGTCTTTTGGCCATCTTCAGGTGAGTACAGCTGGAGAAGTACTGGCGAATACGCTTTTTTTTTTTTTTTTTTCTTTATTGTGATTTCATTCCCCTGCCCCATACGGGCAGGGGAGGGCTGTCAGCAGCACAATCCGCCGCTCTTCAGCCGAGTGATATGACAGTTAAAACAAGAATAAAATAATACATACATAAGGAGGTAAAAAGGGGGAACATAAAACAGAGTAAGGGGAGAAAATGGAGGTAAAAATACACTGATATGTAGACGTTCATTGGGGACAGTTAAAAAAGTCACCAGAAAGTTAAAAAACACAATTGGTGATTCTTAAAACACATGGAAGTCACTAGATGCACAGGCACAGGTGAAAAGTTGGCCACAGTATTAAAAACACTCCGAAACAACACACTTAAAACCCACTCGGAGCACACACGACGAAGAATAAAACTACCAGGTGGGACCTGCTGAGGGAAAGGGCAGAGAGGATGGAAAAGGAGGGGAGAGCATGGGGCAGCTGGGGAAGTGGCGGGAGGAAGGGAGGAGGGGAACCGTGGGTTCACGAAGAGGCAGGAGACACATGGGGCGGGAGAGGAAAAGGGAAGACAGGGCAGGAGGGAGCGCAGAGACACTGAAAGAAGGCACAAGAGATGGAGGGGGAGGGGAAATCCGCTCAGAATGAGGGAGGGGGAGGAGAGGGAGCCCTGAGGAGGAGGCAGGAAGAGGGGGTTAGAGTTGGTAGGAAGGGTAGATGTCAGGGCGAAGCTCATCATCCGGGAGCGGTAGACGGTGGAAGTTGTGGTGGGAAAGGATATGGAGGGTGTGGAGATGGAGAGAGGGAGGGACACAACGGTAAAGGCGCGGCAACTGGTCGGGAGTGGAGAGGAAGGGAGACACCAGGGGGTGGGGGGGATCAAGGCGACGGACAACATAGAGTGTGCGGATGTGTTCAAGGAAAAGGAGAAGGTGGGGGAAGGGGATGAGGTCATAGAGGATGCGCGTGGGGGACGGAAGGCGGATGCGGAAGGCGAGGCGGAGCGCATGGCGTTCGAGGATTTGGAGGGCGTTATAGAACCGGGGAGGGGCGGAAATCCAAGCGATGCTGGCATAACAAAGGATGGGGCGGATCATGGATTTGTAGGTGTGGAGGATGGTAGAAGGATGCAGACCCCACGTCCGGCCGGACAGGAGTTTCAGGAGGTGGAGGCGGTTGTGAGCTTTGTTTTGGATGGTAAGGAGATGGGGAGTCCAGGTGAGGTGGCGGTCGAGGGTGAGGCCAAGGTATTTGAGGGTAGGAGTGAGGTGGATAGGACGGCCATAAATGGTGAGGTAGAAATCATGGAGGCGGAAGGAACGGGTGGTGCGGCCTATGATGATCGCCTGGGTCTTGGAGGGATTAACACGGAGGAACCACTGGTTGCACCAAGCGGTGAATTGGTCAAGGTGGGTTTGGAGAGTACGTTGGGACCGTTGAAGGGTAGGATAAAGGGCTAGGAAGGCGGTGTCATCAGCGAACTGGAGAAGATGAACAGGAGGGGGAGGTTTGGGCATATCAGCAGTGTACAGGAGATAGAGGAGAGGGGAAAGGACAGAACCTTGGGGCACGCCGGCAGAGGGGTAGAAAGTACGGGAGTTGGAATTGTGGATAGTCACATAGGAGGGACGATGGGAGAGGAAGGAAGCAACGAGACGGACGAAGTTGATGGGGAGAGCATAGGTCTGGAGTTTGAAAAGGAGCCCGGGATGCCAGACACGGTCATAGGCGTTCTGGAGGTCAAGGGAAACAAAGATAGCAGAGCGACGGGAGTTAAGTTGGAGGGAAAGAAGATGGGTAAGGTTAAGGAGCTGGTCGTCAGCAGAGAAGGAAGGCCGGAAACCACATTGGGTAAGAGGAAGGAGGCGGTGCTGGTTAAGGTGGCAGTGGATACGGCGAGAGAGGATGGCCTCAAAGACCTTACTGAACACGGAGGTGAGGCAGATGGGACGATAGGAAGAGGTAGCAGAGGGGGGTTTGTTAGGCTTAGGGAACAGCAGGACACGGGAAGTCTTCCACAGGTCAGGGTAAAATCCAGTGGAGAGGAGGACATTGTACAGGGTAGCAAGGACAGACAGGAAGGATGGAGGGGATTCCTTGAGGTGACGGTAGGTGACGCCATCATGACCAGGGGCGGTGTTGCGTTTGGAGCGGAGGACGAGTGTGATGTCTTGCATGGTGATGGGAGTGTTGATGTCGGAGGGGGGTAGCCGATCCAAGTACTGGAAGCTAGGGGCGAGCGGGGGGACCGAGGTGTCAGTGCGGTCAAGGACAGTGGGGAAGAGGGAGTAATCAAAATGGGGATCGTCAGGAATGGAGAAGACCTCGGATAGGTGGGAAGCAAAATGGTTAGCCTTACTGAGGTTGTCAGGAAAAGGGCGATCGTCATGGAGGATGGGGTAATGTGGGGTGGGATGGCTACCAGTAAGGCGGTGGAAGGCTGACCAGTACTTGGAGGAGTTGACAGGGAGGGTGGAGTTGAGGCGTGTGCATGTCTGACGCCAGTCCCGGCGTTTCTTTGCTGTAAGGAGGTTCCGGATATGTCGCTGTAATTGCCGGTGGCGGGTGAGAGTATCCCGGTCACGAGTGCGGAGGAAGGAGCGGTAGAGCCTGCGGGATTCACGCAGAAGAAGGACGGCCTGCGGAGGAAGCGTAGGGCGGTGAGGGTGGATGAGTTTGGTAGGGACATGAGCCTCCACAGCGTCAGTGATGGTCTGCTGGAGGAAGGAAGAGGCATGGGTGATGTCATCAGGGTGGTGGAAAGTGAGGGGGTGGCTGTCGACCTGTAAGGCAATGGATTCCCGGTAGGCATCCCAATTGGCACGGTGGTAGTCATGGACAGACTTTGGAGGGGCAGGGGGGCGGGTGGCTGCAGTGGCAGGACGGGTAGAGGAGATGGTGAGAAGGACAGGGAGATGGTCACTACCGACGGGATCGAGGACATCAACGGCAATGCGACCAAGGAGGTTGGGGGAAGCGAGGATAACATCGGGGGTGGAGTTACTTTCAGGACGGGTGTGCTGCGGGAGAGGAACAAGGTCACCATGGAGGGTGGCAAGGAACTGATGCCACCGCCGAAGGGTGGCAGGGTCACGGCTGTGGATGTTGAGGTCAGCGGCGATCACATAGGTGGAGAAGGTACGGTCAACATGGGAAATGAAGTCAAAGGGGAGAGGAGCTGCGGGGCGAATATAGATAGTGGCACAGGTGACGGTGAGGGAGGGAAAAAAGAGGCTGAGGAGAAGGTGTTCGGTGGGGTCATTGAGGAGGGGTTGTGGCCGGACAGGGAGATGCCGGAGGTGGCCGATAGCGACCCCGCCTCGAGCTAGGGGAAGGGGATTGTCAGTGCGGTGAAGGAGATAAGGGGAGATGCGGACCACATGGTGGGGTTGGAGGAAGGTTTCATTAAGGATGAAGGAGTCAACCTGGTGCTGGGAGAGGGTATGCATGAAGAGGTATTTGTTTGCAAGGAGGGAGCGAATGTTGAGGTAGAGGAGACGATACTGTTGACGAGCCATGAGAGTGGGTGCGGGAAGGGTGCGGGAAGGGGAGAGGGGCTTAAACGAGGGTGTCTAGACGGGTGAAGGTAAAGTGGGCCTGGTTGTGGGAGTATGTGGCGTAGGTGTTTAAGTGGAAAACAGAGCGGGCAGCGAGGGAAATCTGCTGGAGTGTGTGGGGGCGCTGGAAGGGGTGGATGTTCTGCAGGACGACGGTGAGGAACCGGATGATGTCTTCTGCCGTAGGGGGAGGGCGGAGGGAATTGTTAGGGTGGATAGGTGGGTCAATGGGGCGAAGGGGGACAGTGAGTTCAGGGTTGGTGGGAGGGGGCTTGGCTTTGCATTTGGAGGAATAGGTGGGGTGAGGTTCATTGCAGGTGTTGCAGGATGGGGGGGAGGCGAGGTTGGGACACTGTTTGAGGAAGTGGGAGGCTTTACAATGGGGACAGGTGGGTGGGTTCTTGCAGTTCTGGGTGAGGTGGTCATTGTACAGAAGACAACGCTGGCAGCGGTAAGATTGAGGAGGGGAACGGGACGGGTCAACAGGGTGGCGGCGGTTGAAAATCAGGGCTCCCTGCGTGAGGAGGTGGTCGATGGAGGAGGCGGACTCTGTGAAGATACGCATGAGGAAAGTAGGGCCAGAGGAGTTGTAAATACGGCGGGCAGAGCGGATTTCCAGGGAGGGGTGGGCATTCAGTTCCGCCAACACCTCAGCCTCCGTGACCACAGGGCTGAGTTTTGTGATGACGGCAGTGAGGGTCGGCGGACGACGTGGCGGTTGGGGTTGGCGAGGAGAGGAGGATGTAAGGAATGGGGTGAGGGATGCGTGGGGCCCAAAGGTGATGCGGGGAAGGCGCCGGAGGAGATCAGTATGGAAGGATGGAGAGGGAGACTTGATGAGAACAGAGTCTCTGCGAGGGATAAGTTGGGTGATGGGTGCACTGGGGATGTACTTCCGGATTTCAAGGGTGAGGGTGCGGGCATCCAGGAATTTCGGATCAGGGTTTGCTAGGACAAAGGTATACAGGGAGGGGGCTGGAGAGGAGGGAGGTGGGGTGGTATCCATAGTGGCGTCAGTGGGAGGTGGGGGAGGCGGGGTGGGCAGTGGCCTTTTGGAGGAAGGAGTAGAGGAGAGGTCGCCACTGGGCCGTTTGGAAGATTTTTTGGCGGGTGTTGCCTGGGAGGAGGGATGAGGGACTGGATGGATGGGGAGGTGGTGGGAGGCAGGGCCCTCCTGTGAGGCAGAGGCACCGGATGAGAGGGTAGGGTGCTCTGTGGCGGCGACTGTGGCGCGGCGGGCGGAGACTCCGGTAGGGGAAGCAGCGGTAGTCGCAGGGGGTAGAGGGGGGAAGTCGTCTCGGCGGGCGACAGGAGTGGGAGGGGGGTTGGGAGCAGGGGCAGAGGCAGTAGCGGGAGAAGTAGCAGGGGCAGTAACAGGGGTAGGAGCAGGAGTGACGTACAGGTGGGGATACATCGATGGAGAGGAGATAGATGGGGAGGAGACTGTGAGTAGGGGAGGTGCATGAGACGGGTGAATCCCAGAGGAAGCACTCCATGACGTTACAATGGGGGCAGGTGAAGGAGAGGTGTAGATGATGGTGGTAGTTGGGGCGTCCATGATCGCAGGCGGCAGCGAACACCGAGAGACGGCGGCAGAAGAAGCGGCGAGCACCAAGAGACGGCGACAGCGGCGGCGGCGGCAGAAGAGGAAGCGGCGAGCACCGACAGACGGCGACCAAGCGGCGGCGGCGGCGGCGGCGGCGGCGGCGGCGGCGGCGGCGGCGGCGGCGAGCACCGACAGACGGCGACCAAGCGGCGGCGGCGGCGGCGGCGGCGGCGAGCACCGGGCGGCGGCGGCGGCGGCGGCGGCGGCGGCGGCGGCGGCGGCGGGCAGCAGTGACGGCGTGCAGACGGGCAACAACGCGACAAGCACGAGTGGGGCTCTTCCACGTCGAAGGTACACCCTGAGAGTAGCCCAGGCAGTGCGAGTCCTCGATGAGGAAGTGAGGGAATCCAACCCTCGAATGGCGAATACGCGCTGAGCTCTGGTATTTAAAGCCAAAGGGGGCTGCATTGCGCATGCGCTGCGCGTGTACTGTTTAGCGTGCGCGTTCACAACTCCCTGCGCTGCGCCTGGCGCCCTCCGCGGTGAAAACTTGGCATTTCGATATCAGATCGATCTTCATCTTTATACCGATAACTACGTTGACTACGAAGTTTCTCTACAACGGGATTCCAAGCGGAATTTAACTAGTAACCGCTATCTCGATTGATAATAGTCTCGCTGTCTGACAACTTTATTTCTTTGGATTCATTTATAAATGAACTCCAGAAATTTGATGTTAGAGCCACAATTTTCTTATCATTGTAATTCATAGAATGGACAGTAGAAATACAACGTTCAGCGATTGCGGACTTGGTGGGTTGGAGAAGGCGAGTATGCCGCTGGTATTCCACATTACGTTCCTGCACCGTTCTTGTTGTCTGCCCTATATATGACTTGCCGCAATCACACTGAATCTTGTAGACACCTGATTTACGTAGGCCCAGGTCATCCTTAACGGATCCCACCAGTGATGATATTTTAGGAGGAGGGCGAAAGATGACTCTAACTTGATGCTTCCTCAATATTCTACCTATCTGTGACGAGATGTTCCCAATAAAAGGTAGCTAAGCAGTTGACTTGAAGACCTCTTCTTCTTCCTTGTTGCGTCGTTTGTAGGACTGCATAGCTCTTTTCACTTGCTGAGTTGAAAAGTCATTCATCAGAAATTCTTTTTGCAGGTGTTTCAGTTCCGCTTGAAGACTGTCGACGTCAGAAATAGTATGGGCACGGTGGATTAAAGTTTTAAGGACACCCATTGTTTGTGCCGGATGGTGGCAACTGGTAGCTTGTAGATATAAATCTGTATGGGTCGGTTTCCTATACACCGAATGACCAAGTGTGCCATCATTCTTGCGCCGTACCAGAACATCTAAAAATGACAAACAACCATCTTTTTCAGTTTTCATAGTGAACTTAATATTTTCATGTATGGAATTCATACGATGTAAAAATTCCTGGAGACGGTCCACGCCATGAGGCCATACTATAAAGGTGTTACGCACGTAACGCCAAAACGCTGTCGGTTTAAAAGTGGCAGAGTTGAGAGCTCTCTCTTCAAAATCTTCCATAAAAAGATTTGCCACCAGGGGAGACAAAGGACTCCCCATGGCGACACCGTCAGATTGTTCATAAAATTCATTGTTGAATGTAAAATATGTAGGAGAGAGAGTATGGTCGAACAACGTTGTAATATCTGCATCAAACATATTACCGATCAGGTGTAATGAATCTACAAGAGGCACCTTGGTAAAGAGAGAAACCACGTCCAGGGTGACCAGCAAGTCGTTACTTTGCACCTGTAAAGACTGAATACGGCTGATAAAATCACTAGAGTTTTTTATGTGATGAGGGCATTTTCCTATAACTGGTTTAAGCAGTGATGCCAGAAATTTTGCTAGGTCGCAGGTGGCTGCCCCAATGATGCTCACGATCGGACGTAATGGTACATTTTCCTTATGGATCTTAGGCAGTCCATATAGCCTGGTAGGAACCGCACTATTTGGTTTCAATGTCTTGATGACCGCCTTCGATAGAGAACTATTTCACAAGAGTTCTGCTGTTTTTCGCATAACTCGGCTCGTGGGGTCCTTATCAATTTTGTGGTAGGTGGAATCACATAATACAACATTGATCTTATTGACGTAATCATCCTTTGTCATAAGAACCGTAGAATTTCCTTTGTCCGATTTTAAGACAACTGTATCCACATCTGCTCTTAAATTACGGAGAGCTCTCCTTTCCATAGGTGAGATATTACTCTTCATAGGTGCACCTCTAGTCAGCACACGACAAGACTCACGTCGGACTTCCTCTGCTTTATCTGTATCAAGACGGCGTGTAGCTTCTTCAATGGCACTGACGAAGTCTACAAATGGCGGTGAAACAGGTGTGGGGGCAAAATTCAGACCTTTTTCTAACACAGACATAGCCGCATCATCAACACGCCAAACAGTACATGCGCAGCGCATGTGCAATGCAGCCCCCTTCGGCTTTAAATAGCAGAGCTCAGCGCGTATTCGTCAGTACTTCTCCAGCTGTACTCACCTGAAGATGGCCAAAAGACTTTGTGACGAAATATAGTGGCAAGATGTTACTGACTTACGGCAGTTCTCCCGTGTTTTTATGGAACAAGTACTTTATTGTTTCCAAACTTTTATTTTCTTAACATCACAAATTCAACGATTTAGTTACATGAAGTGAGTGTCAACCGCCTCTTCGTGAGAAGATTATCTCTAAAATCGTGCAGTTGCGACGTATGAAGTGTCTATAAAATGTGTCGAATGCTACAAGTTATTACTCATAAAAGTATATGGTCTAATCATTGTATCATTGCACTTTCTTCCTTCCACTTATTATACATGGAAAACAATTGATACTGAAAATTTTGTATTTCCATTCACACATTTGTCAGTTCTACCAATAACTTCATATGGCTCCTTTGTGAAACATTCGTTCTCTTCGTCTCAAATTTAAATAGTTGTAGCAAAAATGAAATTACAGTTTGCTTAATCAAGTACACGAATTGTAGCGGCGTATTTCTCATACCCTTTCTTAGACTTCTGCAGCTCACTATCATTCATTATAATCATTGTTTCAAATTCCGTTTTTTATTCTTGGGCACTACTATCACAAGAATATTTCATCAAGAACCAAAAACATTTATGAACTTCAACAAATGTGCATCTTGATGTGAACAATCGTCTGAAGACGAACCTATAGGTCATAAATCGGTTACGGTGCTTTTTAGGTAAATAAACATCATTATCAGCATTGGTTGGTTGCTGTCTTCTTGTTTGAAAGAATCAACCAACATTACTTTTCTCTTCTCTTACTAAATGTTTAAAACTAGTATTAGTGATTGCTGGTACGTCTTAATTCGTCGGTTTCCGTCTATTAGATGTATAAATTTAATTAATTCTAATAACTGGCATGACATTTAAACTGGCAGTCGATGCCATACTACAAATAGCAATGGACCACACGACTTATTTGTGATCTCGATAATCACATATTTCACATTCAAGTTATCATTCGCGTTGTCTGAAGAAAGCAGTCGAGTCTGACCACTGCTAGCAGAAAATTCTCCCGCTTCTTGTACCGACAGCAGTTAGCATCCGTAGAGCAAGTTCAGAATGGGGAGGGAAAATGGAGATATGCAAATTATCCGCCTTAAGGAGCGGGGATTTGCATATAAGTGTCGGAAGACCTCGCCTTCCACCATCAGAGTGCAACGGTACGATTTTGGAGTCAGTAGAACTTACCAGATCCTGACGTGAACTAACTTACCTGCTGCTCTACACACATTAAAGATACTGCGATCCATGGCAGTTTACTTTGTAGTAGCGAAATGGTAAAATTGTCTAAACAATTGAAATATAAAAATAGTGGTAACCCGTCACTTTTAACTACCTCATTACTAGAGGATTTGGTGAGCTGGTTTCATCGTATCCATATATGAGTAATTTTTATGCTAGATTTGCTGGTAAATCTATAGCGCTAAGCTTCCAGTGGTCACAGGATACTTTTCAGAAATGTTTTTACGTTACAGTCTCCAGTTTTAAAAGCCGAGTAAGTACGATTCAAGAGATTATCCTATGAAAACTGAACGTGCATTATTTTTTCCTGGCAAACGTACGGACAAAACATATATGTTACGACAGTTTAAATTAGTCTACCTGATGATGGAGATTTAATCATCAGAAAAGCTTAGTTGAAGGACATATAAAAGTTGTTGATTACAGTTACTTGTGTAGTTCAATTACTATTTTACTAGTTAAAATGTTCAAAGTTGCATTGATAAGTTGCACGTTACCAATTCGTTTATCGTTATATGTAATCTTTACTTAGCCCACAAACGAAACAAAAGTGAATTTGAAGTAGCTATTTTTTCAAAATTAACATTAAATATTAAGAACAACACACGTAAAATTTTTAATTCCAAAAACTCTGATTGTTGCTACCATATGAGCGATCCTAAAGAATAAAGAAGATTGCATCTGACAATATTTAACCGCGTAGTAATGAAATAACCTATCTGCCGATAATCATGAACGAATTACTTATTTACACAAAAGTTAATGCATCTTTTTCACGAATGTAACGCATTATGAAAAATGATATGTAGTTACTCAAAGTCTTTCCGTGCCTATTTTAACCGTCTCTCGCTGCTCGACTCTCATGTAATCGTCGTAGCTATAATACGAGTACCGGGGTCAGGCAGTTTAAATTAGGGACAGTGGAGTGTATGCGTGCAGCGCAAGGGCGTCCAACAAATGCTTCAGTTCTATCATCCAGTAACATGAGACGCAATCTCTAGAAGCGTAGTTCAATGCAGATTTTAACAACGAAGCCAAAAATGTAAGACCTAATGCCGTTTAAAATGCTTTAAGAGGGCTAAGGTGTGGGAGTGAATGATAAACGTGGTTGTTCAGGAAAAGTAATGTAGCCGACTATCAACTGCCTTCAATACACATTATACATTATACATTGATTTCACGGAATGAATGTTCATTAATTATGAACAAACGCAAACAATAGCGGTCACTTTAAAATTTCAAGCTCAACAGAACATCTGGAGAGGCATTCCCAACAGACTGTCAATATCACGAGAATTGCTCAGTGACAGAATTACTATTCTGGCACAAACATACGCTTGCTGAGGAAGAGCGCCCATTCGTCAGAATTAGTTTCCCACGATTTTTAGGTACGCAAACAACGCTGATTAGAACGCTGCCTACGGATCTAGGAGAATGTAAAGTCTGCTGTCTCGAGCTCTTGTCCTCACCAGAATGTTTACAGCAGGTACTGGAAGCACAATGCGACTACACCTGTAATGGGTAAATGTATTGTAATTACCGCGGATTAGAGCCAAATACCACACGAACACACGCAAAAAACTCTGTAAGACGTCAGGTGTTAGAAATGTGGCTCATCTTCGCACACCATAATACGATACGCACTATCTGATGCAAAGTATCCTGATACCCCTACGTAACGCGAAACTAAGCACTGCGTGTCACTAGAGGCAGACCCGTCAGCACATAAGTCGGCAGGGAACATTGTGTTTTAATTAGAGAAGCAGTAAACGTATAAATGGTCGTTCATGTGGCCTCAATAACGTCTAACGTGGACTAGTAATTAGATGTCACAGCAGCAACATATCCATTTCGATGTCACCGAAGTAACATCCATCATGTATATTTCAACTTTTCAGCGTGCCAGGTAGGCTGTTGCCGTAGAGATTGTGAAGATGGGACACGAATGAACAACCACACTGTAACCGACAACAGATCGATTTCATTAAGTGATGCACATAGTGCGTCGAGCATCGTTGAGGGTGATTCTAAAAATATTGCGTGAAATCACCGGAAAGAATCACCCGCAAGTTCCAGAGTGCTGCCAGCAGTCCCGTTAGTACCTTAACTGTACGTGGGGACAGCTGAATATATTTGGGACAGTGGTTGATCAGGTCCTCCTAAGCACCACCTTCATTTACTGATGAATCACGCTACATTCTGTGGTTATCCGATGGGACAGTGTGGGTTTGACGAATGCTTGGAGAACATTAATTGCCAACTTGTGTAGTAACAACAGTGAAGTACGGAGGAGTTGGTGTTACGACATGTGGACGTTTCTTTTTACATTTTAGGGCGTGGCCGCCTTATTGTGGTTAAGAAAACGCTAAATACAAACGGATATGGATAGATTTTACAGCGTTGTGTGCTTAGAGCAGAGGAACAGTTTGGAGGCTATGACTCTATTAGTGTTACAAAGCATTCTGTCATAAAGCAGCATATGTGATTCAATGGCCTGTTGACTAAAGCATTCCTGGAGTGGACTAGCCTGACCAGAGTCCAGACATGAAACCGATGAAAGTCCTTTTGGACTTCGCTCGAGACCCCAGCGTCCGTCATGACTACTTTCTATGATTTTTGCTCTTGACAAAGAATGTGGGACTACTGCTACACGGACATTGTTGCACCTAACCGAAAGTCAAAAGCAAATTTCAATCCATCGTGAAGGCGAAAGGTGGACACACCCCATGTTAACGTCCACTAATAAGTGTCAGTATAGTTCAGGTAATATGACGACGTCGCAAGCTGAAGATGAAGAGATAGAGAAAGTTTATGAGGATATGAAACGTATAGTACAGTATGTAAAGGGAGTTGAAAAATAGTCATACGGGACTGGAATTCAGTTGTAGGGGAAGGAGTAGAAGAAAAGGTTACAGGAGAATATGGGTTCGGGACAAGGAATGAGAGTGGAGAAAGACGAGTTCTGTAATAAATTGCAGCAACTAATAGCAAATACTCTGTTGAAGAATCACAAGAGCAGCAGGTATACTTGGAAAAGGACTGATCATACGGGAAGATTTCAATTATATTACATCATGATAAGACAGAGATTACTAAATCAGGTAGTGGACTGTAAGGCGTATCCAGCTCCACGTAAAAACTCAGATCACTATTTTTTTCTAGTAGTGCTGAAGAGTAGGCTGATGTTTAAGAGATTAGTCAGTAAGAATCAATACGCAAAGAAGTGTGATACAGAAGGACTAAGGAATGATGAGATACGCTTGATATTCAATGAGGCTATAGATACAGCAATAGGGAACAGCTCATTAGGCAGTACAGTTGAAGAGGAATGAACGTCTCTAGAAACAGCAGTCGCAGAAGCTGGAAAGGAAATCATTGGTACAAAGAAGATAACTGCCAAGAAACCACTGGTAATGGAAGAAATACTTCCTTGATGGAATTTAAAATGTTCAAGGAAAATAAGGAATACAGAAATACAAGTCGCTCTATAGGCTGAGTCAATGCTTCCGACAATCATTTCTGTTCCCTTTTCGTCACATTTTTTTTCTTAGCTTCCCTGCACTTCCTATTTAAGTGCAGGGAAGCTAAGAAAAAAATGTGACGAAAAGGGAACAGAAATGATTGTCGGAAGCATTGACTCAGCCTATAGGAAAGTCAAAACAGCCTTCGGTGAAATTAAAAGGAAAGGTGATAACATTAAGAGTGCAACGGGATTTCCACTGTTAAGCGCAGAGGAGCGAGGAGATAGGTGGAACGAGTACATTGAAGGCCTCCATAAACGGGAATATTGGTCTGATGTGATAGAAGAAGAAACAGGAGTCGATTTAGAGGATATAGGAGATGCGGTATTAGAACTGGAATTTATGAGAGCTTTGGAGGACTTAGGATCAAATAAGGCAGAAGGAATAGATAATATTCCATCAGAATATCTAAAGTCATTGGGAGGAAGAGGCAGCGAAAAGCCTATTCAAGTTGGTGTGTAGAATGTATACGTCTGGTACATACCATCCAACTTTCGGAAAAATATCATCCACACACTTATAAAAACTGCAAGAGCTGACAGGTGCGAGTATTATCGCACAATGAGCTTAACAGTTTATTCATCCAAGTTGCTGACAAGAATAATACACATAAGAATGGTGAAGAAAATTAAGGGTGTGTTAGGTGACAATCAGTTTGGCTTCAGGAAAGGTTAAGGCACCAGAGACGCAATTTTGAAGTTGAAGCAAGACAAAGAAAAATCAAGAGACGATCATAGGATTTGTCGAGCTAAAACAAGGGTTCAACAGTGTAAAATGGTTCAAGAGGTTCGAAATTCTGAGAAAAATGGGGATAATTTGTAGAAACTTATGGGTTATATACATCACGTACCAGAGACAAGAGGAAATAATAATAGTGGACGCCCAAGAACGAAGTGTTCGGATTGAAAATGGTGTAAGACAAGGACACAGTCTTTCGCCCCTATCTGTACATCTGTACATCGAAGAAGCAATGATGGAAAGAAAAAAAAAAAAAAAAAAGGATTCAGCTGTGAGATTGAAATTCACGGTGAAAGAATATCAACGGTACGATTTGCTGATGACATTGCTATCGTGAGTGAAGGTGAAGGAGATCTACATGATCTGCTAAATAGAATGAACAGTCTGATGAATACAGAATATGGACTGAGAGTAAATCGAAGAAAGACGAAAGTGATGAGAAATATCAGAAGTGAGAACAGCAGGAAACTTAAAGTCAGATTGAAAGTCACGAAGCAGATGAAGTTAAGGAAATATGCTACCTAGGCAGCAAAATAACCAGTGATGGATGGAGCAAGGAGGATGTCAAAAACAGACTAGCACTGACGAAAACGGCATTCCTGACTAAGAGAAATCTACTGGTTTCAAACATAGGCCTTAATTTGAGGAAGAAATTTCAGAGACTGTACGTTTGGAACACAGCGTTTTATGGTAGTGAAACATGGACTGTGTGAAAACCGGAACTGATGAGAATCGAGGCGTTTGTGATGTGGTGATACAGAGGAATGTTGAAATTTATGTGGGCTCATAGGGTAAAGAACGAGATGGTTATGCGCAGAATCGGAAAGGAAAGGAATATATGGGAATCACTGGTGGTAGCACATCTGTTAAGACATCAGGGAATGACCCGTATGGAACTAGAGGAAGGTGTAAAGGGCAAAATATGAGTGGAAGAGACAGTTTTAATCACGCAGTGTAAACATTAATTTACTGTGGATTAGTCAATAGTTGAATCAATGGAAAGTTTATCTATTCACTTGGGTAAAGCTCCTAATGTGTTGCATATTTCTGTTTTGCGTAGAAAGAATAAATGAATTGTAGATACAGCTGCAATAATTAAATTGTAATGTAAAACAGAATGTAAAAAATTGGTACAACACTACAACAAATCCCTCTTAGACCCATTGAAACAAATCGATGTGCTCATTTTAAATTTGTGGTTACTGATTCTTCGACCTGAAGGTAAAAGATATGCTACAAATGAAATAGCTGCAACAAAGAATAAAACAACTGGTGAAATTATCCATATAAAAGGAACTAGTGGCAACTAATAGTAATGGATATTCCATTTGCATGTAAAGTTCAAATTATTTAACAATTATTTACGTCCAAACAAACATGAAAAACATTTTAGAATGATGTCCCATTGTTTGATATATAATGTATAGCCGAAAATAATCCACCTTTAATCTGAAACAGCAAACATGGTCCTATTAATGATCAAAAATTTCATCAAAATAAAATATTAGTGGTTGCTGGTAAGTCAAACAAAATGTTACTAATTTAAACTAAAGGGAGTTTCAATAATAGGTGTTTATTCATTCCTATAACTGTTTGACAGATCTTTCTTGATTAAAATTAATAATTTTAACTATCCCAAATAATACTACTTATCATACTAAATTTTGGATCATTATCTAATTTTTCAAGAGATATATCTTGATATTAAAAGAAGTATTAAAATTTATACAGGGTGGTTCATCTGAAGTTTCGGATGAGATTATCTCGAAACTATACATCGGGTAAATATATATATATATATATATATATATATATATATATATATATATATATATATATATATCTTGATATTAAAAGAAGTATTAAAATTTATACAGTTTCGGATGAGATTATCTCGAAACTATACATCAGGTAAAAATAGTGGGTAAAACAAATTCGTAAGCTCTGAGGGGGATATCAAATGATTCTATACGTGACCCCTGCCCCCCCCCTTTGGGTGGGGCAGGAGGCAACTTTTAAATCTTAAATGGAAACCCCTATTTTTTGCAGATTCGGATTCTCCGTGAAAAAGTGTTCAAGTTTTGTCTGAAACATATTTAAACCATTGAAAGATGGCGCTGTAATCGAGAAAAATTAAAATTGGGAAAGAACTCCGATTTATTTAGAATGATCCGAGAAGAACGCGTGAAATCGATACAAAATGAGCACCAATTCTATCATTACGCCAAATTAAGAAATTTTTTTTTACGAAATGTATCCTAACCGCCACAGTTTATGATGGAGGGAGGCGGAATAGTATTAAAATCTCGTTAGGGAACTCTTCACAATTGCATTATTCACCCGACTGTGGCGCTACTGTGGCCAAACTACTAACTATGGCTCAGTATAAAGGTCGGTGCAATGCGATCAGATGTCACTTCACTTTCAAATTTTGAACCATAATCATCAAATGACGGTAAGAAATTAATCTTCAGCGAAACATGGCTCACTATCCTCCTACAGAGAATGTTGATATGATCTTAATTTTAGGTGAATGCCATAACATTTACGCTGCAGCTGCGCAATTGAATGCGGATCGTTTCCCAAACAGATGACATCCAAGCGAAAACATAATTCGAAGTTGCAGTCAACAAGCTCGAAAAGGATACATGCATCGTCCACCTCGTCATTGCAAACACAATGATAATGACGCTCGTACCCTTACCGTTCTCGTCTGTGTTCAGCTGGATTAGTAGTCGCGCGATTCAAAGAGAAACTGGAATACCGATTTCAACTATTTTTAGTATTTTGAAGGCACGTAAATATCATGCGTATCATATCACACTAACACAGGAATTAACGCCAATAAGCGTGCATTGATGCCAATGGGCCTTGGAAATGATAAGAGGTGACAGTGATTTTTTTAGATAAGTTACGCTCACCGATGAAGCCACATTCAAAAACAATGGCGAATTAAATGGGCTCTGAGCACTATGGGACTTAACATCTGAGGTTATCAGTCCCCTAGAACGTAGAACTACTTAAGCCAAATTAACCTAAGGATATCACACACATCTATGCCCGAGGCAGGATTCGAACCTGCGACCGTAGCCGTCGCGCGGTTCCAGACTGAAGCGCCTAGAACCGCTCGGCCACACCGGCCGGCGAGAATTAAATCATCATGATAGTTATTATTGGTTCCCTGTCAGTACACACTGACACTGACCCGTTGACAATCAACACAAATGGTCGTTAATGGTCTGGTGTGGAATTTTAAACGGTTACTTGATAGGACCGTCTTTTTTTTTTTTTTTTTTTTTTTTTTTTTTGACCGAAATGTTACTGGGGAATCTTATTTACAACATCTCCACGATGATTTGTTGGAGCTAATGGAAGATGTTGATTTAGAAATTAGGCAAGGAAAGTGGTTCCAACAGGACGAAGCAGCTCCACATTACGCTAAAAATGTGCGGAACGTTTTAAATTTACGGTACCCTGGTCGGTGGATAGGACGCGGCGGACCAATTCAGTGGCCTCCAAGCTCACCAGACCTAACATCTCCTGATTTTTTTCTTGTGGGGTTATTTAAAAAATATTGTTTATGAAAGACAGCCCACAACCATAATCGATATGGAGCAATGCATTTGAAGAGCGTGTGCAGCCACACCACAGGATGTGCTGCTCAATACTGTGAACAACTTTCACAGACGATTGACTTTATGCACTGAAGCAAATGGTGATAATTTCGAACTATTTTTTCGTGGCTAATTTCATTAATTAAGCACCTTAAATTGTAAGAATCAATGGGACTCACACTAATCAAGTACCCCAACTTGTGAGAGGCAAGAGAACTCACACTAATGAAGCACCCCATGGGAACATCATTCTACCACGTCCATGTCGTTGTTTCTGAGTAACGCTAAAAGTAGGATACAGTATATTTTCTACAAAAATAGCTTAGTTGGGCGAAACGAAAGAATTTGTGGACATTTTTATCGATTTGTGCGTCTTTTCGGATAATTCTAAATAAATCAGAATTCTTCCCCAATTTTACTTCTTTCTCGATTTCGGCGCCATCTGTCAATGATTTAAAAAATATTTCAGACAAAACTCGATTACTTTTTTATGGAGGATCCGAATCTGCAATAAAAAATGGGTGTTCCCATTTACGATTTAGAAGTTGCCCCCCGCCCCACCCAAGGGGGGCATGTGCAGTATCATTTGATGTCCCCCTTTGAGCTTAGGTACTTGTCTTACCCACTATTTTTACCCGATGAATGGTTTTCGAAATAATCTCATCCGAAATTTCAGATGGACCACTCTGTAGTTTCAGAATTTGAGAGAAAGCCCATAGATATCTACAATAAGTAATAATAATGATTTGTCCTTTAAAGGTGTAGATAATAGTAGCTGGTTGAGTTTAACATATTTTGTTTGATGCAGTTCTTGTGATACAAAATATCTTATATGCCACAAAGAAATGGTAAAACAGTATGATAATCAAACATTTATATTATTGCTCGTGTTATTAAACCAATAAGGAAAGTTTCTAAAATAACAGAAAGTATTACTGATATCGGATGTCTCAAACTAACAGAATTAATACTTATTATATTTGACAGTGCTGTTACTACTACTATTAGAATTATTCTTTGAGGATTTGGTTTATTAAAATATTGGTTTTGGGGAGCAATGGCAGGAATATTTTCCTATACCTGTAGTTCTGAAAGTGTAGGGTACTCTTACTATTGGTTTACAAGACACGCATTTTTCACTTATTAAAACTAAAATTTAGATTTCAATTTTTACTTCCTTATTGATTTGTTTTCGTGGTGCTTGCGTTTTTCCTTAAACAATATCTATTGATACTTTTGTTAAAGTTATATTATACTGTTCTTTCTTCATTCATATTACTTGTTGTCTATGATGATCAAGCTGTCTGCGCAGTTTCTCATGAAAAACAATACTATGCAACGAATCAATCTGAAAAGTGCTCCATTCTGCTACTTTCAAAGATTCACAACGGCCTGAGATGTCACCACTATGTGTCGACCGTCTCTATTATTTTCCATGTTTTCGGCCACAGCCGTACATCTTTGACAGGTGTCAAGTTATGGCGATTGCGTGAAACTAAAGGGCCTGAAATTTGGCCGTTTCCTACTCAAATATGGGACTCTTTCCTTATCTTACATCAATGTGGCAAGCATATAGTTGACTACTCTATGGAAAACTAGGTGGCGTGTGGGAGAATTTCAATGATTATGATACGAATACTTGGAGAATGTCTCAGGACATCTGAATCAATAAAACCAATCTACGACATATGAATGAATAGTATTTTCTCATAGATATAGCATACAGGTATGTATCAGGATAGAACAAACACATGTTGGGGATCG
This sequence comes from Schistocerca nitens, assembly GCF_023898315.1. NCBI lineage: Eukaryota > Metazoa > Arthropoda > Insecta > Orthoptera > Acrididae > Schistocerca > Schistocerca nitens. The sequence goes on along the minus strand of NC_064614.1, from coordinate 975,266,061 downwards.
TAAGTAATATTTGCGTATCTAAGGTTTTGAAACAGACAAATTGCGCTTTTGTTCCACTTAGAAATGCTTCCCACTTTATTAGGCCATCGTCATGAAACATCTGATTAGTGTCCACAAGAGACATTAGTGGGCAGGCCACACATAACAAACAGAACTTACTGAATGTGCACAGAATCTTTGACCATGACATTAGGTGAAACATGGCATGTCAAGTATACATAATCCATTTTATTCATTACTGAACTACTTGCAATTTGCTATATGGGTAGTGTGAAACACAATAAATAAGGGAAACACTATATGATACTGTATGTGCCGCACACAGAGGTTCAGATGGCTCTGAGTACTTTGGGACCTAACTTCTGAGGTCATCAGTCCCCTAGAACTTAGAACTACTGAAACCTAACTAACCTAAGGACATCACACACATCCATGCCCCAGGCAGGATTCGAACCTGCGACCGTTGCGGTCGCGTGGCTGCAGACTGGAGCGCATAGTACCGCTCGGCCACTCCGGCCGGCAGAGGAAAAAGTGAGGTTTATGACTATTCAAGTGAGGTACGCGTGTGTGGACAGAGATGTGATCATTAGGACCGAGGTCTGGGAATATGTGGCTGGATGACTGGATGGGGATGTGCTGAGCAGTAACTAATCACTGAGAACCAGGTGGGCGTTTTGAGGTAAATGCTTTCTTACTTCAAGTGCTTGTGATAAGTCGAGTTCTTCTTTTTTTTTTGCCTTATATACTAGCTCTGTGTTGACTTCGTAGCCTTGATTGAGCACGGCAAACGTGGAATCCGACTTATGTATTCCACAGCTACGTCCGTTTTTAATGAGTCTTGGTACAACACTCTTATCTTTTTGATCTATATGCAGTTCGTTACAGTTAATGCAAGTGAGTTTCCAGACATCATTAGCATTTAATAAATACTTTTTATCCTTGCTGCTAATTAACATACGAGCTGTGGTGCCTCTTACATAAAATTATGTTTTCAAATAGCAAGATTTCAAGGATTTTGGATAACTTGTTGGACGACTTTCCTAAATGTGCTATAGTAGACCGGTTGATTCTGGCTCTGACTGTTGCCGCAGATGGGACGTAGGGATACAATGTTATTAACTGCTTTAAGGTCATAGCCAGTGTTGAAAACAAAAAGTGAAATTGTATCTAATTCTTTTTCGAAATTGTGTTTCATTTTGGTATGCATGTGAGGTGATGCACCACGGAATGGGAGGCAGCATGATCGTGCATCATTGTGTGTCGTTAACAAAACGGTATTACAATGTCTGTTGATGTAGGTTTTCCTTAAATTTTGAATCACTTTTGAGGCCTCCATTTGTGGTGATGTCTGTTTTAAGATCTGAGGAATTATGCTTTTCCCGACTCCATGGTGAACTGTACTGTTCTGTGTTGTGAGTTTATACATTCCTGCAATGTATTGAGTTGCCGGGATGTGCCAGTCACCAGACACAGTTGACGGTCTATATATGTAAACTAATAATGAATTTCGACACTGGGAGAGTCTTTGTCTAGGACCACTTATTTAAAATTGTCCTTGAAAATTTCTATGAAAAGAAAACTGAGAGATTACTCCATTGCATTGTAATCTCTAAAGACCTCACTCATTGTCGACAGGTAGTTAAACCTTATCTTCGTCCTTTCCGTTTCCTAACCATCTGGCTGTACAGAGTTCCTTGGAAGTGAAAATAATTTTGCTGCAAAATTGTCTTGTTGGCCAGGTCAAAGTCTTCTGATTTTACGGGTTTGACACGACCTCTGTGTAGTAGATCTGTCAGAACAATAAGACATTCTTTAACTAGCATGTTTATATCTTCAGATACCAGTTTTGAACAATGTGGGATAAAGAGGAGTTTAATTTTGTTAACAGGGTTCACGGAATTTACGATTCCAACTCTGTTTTTAAATTTTGTCTTCAGTTCGATTGAGGTGTGCAATTTCTGAGCAAATTTATTATTTACAGCTGTGCGGCTAGGCAAAAAAGGTCGTATATCTCGGCCTTCCTAGTGTAGTATAGGTCGTCCACGTAGTCTGGACGCCACTGGCTTCATGTTAATTAAATAGTTAGATTCATATTCAGGTACTATGTGTTTGGTCGCAGGTTCGAATCCTGCCTCGGGCATGGATGTTTGTGATGTCCTTAGGTTAGTTAGGTTTAACTAGTTCTAAGTTCTAGGGGACTAATAACCTCAGCAGTTGAGTCCCATAGTGCTCAGAGCCATTTGAACCATTTTACTATGTGTTTGCAGGTCCCGGTCAAGGTTTTAATTCCTTCATTAGATATTTCGGTAGGGACTTTGTAAGAATACGTTTGGAATAAGCTGTGAGTTGTATCACTTTGTCAACCTATTCCATATTGACTACTAGAATAACGGTATTGCCCTTATTCTCTATCGTGAGAACGTTGTCTTTTCATGTAATTTTCGTATTTAAGAGTTTCAGTATATTTAAGTTGAAGGGAGAAAGAGAATCAAATCATATTTATATTTCACGTAACCATAATGAGTTTCGCTGTTATGTCTTCATTTAACTGTATTTTGTTTCCAATTTTGATACATCTGACTTTTTTTCAGTAGATTTAAGGGGATGGGAATATTTTATACATTTTCATATCCCTCGAGTTTTGTGCAGCTCACCACAGTTTGTCTCTTGTGCCAACTTTTTCGTCTCAGAGTAGCACTTGCACCAAATATCCTCCTTTATTTGCTGGCTGTATTACAGCCACTGTCTTCCTTGCATATCTTACCCTCAACTAGATCCCCTAGTACCATGGAAGCCATTACCTGATATCGTAACACCTGTCTTATCATCCTGTCCTTTCTCCTTTCAGTATTTTCCTCATGTTACTTTCTTCGTTGATTCTACGGGGAATTTCCTCATTTCTTGTCAGTCCACTTAATAATCAACATCCATCTATACCATCACGTCTCAGACGCTTGGACTGTCTTCTTTCCCAGGTTCACACGGTCCATAAACCACAGAAGTTCAGTGCTGTCCTCCAGACATACAGTGTCAGAAATTTCTTCCTGAAATTAAGGTCGATGTTTTGTACAAGTAGACTTCTTTTGGATAGGAATACCCTCTTTGCCTGTGCTGGTTAGCTTTTTTATATATTCCTTCCATCTTCAATCATGTGTTATTTTGTTTCAAAAGTAACAGAGGCACACTACTGTGTGGTCACTAATTCTTATGTTGAATTAATCGCTAATCTCTTTTTTGCTTCTCCTTGTTTCTGTCGTCTTCCGTCTTCCTCTCAATACATAGCACGTGCTCATTAGGCTGCTCGTTGGATACAACATGCACTGCAATTCTTCTTCGCTTTCATTGAGTATATCAAAAGTCAGAAGCGAAATGTCTTTTATTCCAAGCTTCTTCAATGTATAGATTGAAAAGAAGGAAGGAAACACTGTATCCCTCTATTACATCATTTTTAAAACGAGCACGTAGACCTTAGTCTTCCACTCTTATTGTTCCCTCTTGGTTATTGTACATATTTTATATTAACAAAAAAGTATTCTTATATATGTTACTTACTTTTTTCTCAGAATATCGAACATTTTGCTTACACCAGTTTAAATTGTCGAGCACATTTTATTAGTATACAAATCCTGTAGCCGTCTTTCGATTTAATTAAGTCTTCCTTCATTAGAGCGTCTCTCAGTTGGTGCAGCCCAATTTACTTGACAAAATTCTGCACAAGAAATAAATAAAGAACGATCTTGACCCACCTTTGTGTCTCCCATGTAGGAACAATCAGAAAAAAAATCATCTGGCGTGCTATGCTATTTTTACTGAAGTCATCCAACAGCTTAACCAAAATGCTCAAATCTTGTAAATTTAAAACTGCACTATATGTAAGGTTTACTACAGCTTATATCTTACTCAACAGGAAGGATAAAACAGTTTTAGTAGTCGTGTATAGGAAACCGCATTGACTGTACCAAAATGTCTATTAGCCAAACATGCAGCCAAACTGAATCAATTTGAAGTAGTTGCAGATTACTTATGTAAGATTCCCATTTTGCTGACCATATACTGAAGAAAGGTCATAAATACCAACTCCGCACAGTGTTGCTATATCTGACAGCAAAGGAAAAAGTATTAAAGACCTAACAGCGTCTGAATCAAAACTTCTTTTTATTAACGTCTACCGGTTTCGACCTGCCCTACAGAACACCTTCAGATCTGAGTTGAAAAACGAAATTGAGACAATAAAATGAAAATTAATAACATGTAACAATAGAGATAATACCATAAAAGTAGCACAAATATCAAAACATAGTGAAGCCCTCACAAATCAGTCCTTTGGGTGGGGAAATTAAGCCCAGTGGCCTCTTGGTGATATTCCTGTGCAGTGGGCTATGTGCTGAATATGTGTCGGCCCTATTATTCTCGGCCTTTCGTGCACTACAATGTACCAGCACTCATTGGAGTTATTCACACGACACAAATACACTTCAGGTTGAAGCGCTTATCTCAAATCCTTCATCGGTTCTGAATGATCAGTTACAGCAGAGAATATCCCCTCTCTTGAGAGTCACATGTTCCAATCAAACAACCACAAACTCTCCGGCCTTAGTCGCTACAAGCCCATTAATAACTACAAAAGCACAGCAGAATTGCCGTATACATTACTTTTTTGCCATAGAACCTTTAGTATTATATTAATACTAATCGTATACGTCAATGTTGTGTGTCTCTGTTGTACGCGGTTTTCGGTAATGTTCATATTATAAACTGTAATTAATTGGGTAATTACAAGTTACTGGTGTATAAAATTAGTTGTGTGTGCTCCATTATCATTTCGTACTTAATGTCTGAACGAAAGATTCTATTTTTGTTGCAAATGTCTTTGTTTCTAATATTTCGTTTCTATACACTATTGTCTCATCGGGACGCGACCCGGTTGTTTCCTGACGGTCGTCTAATAAGCCGATAACAGTTTATAAATGAAGAAATATTAGCAAAACATAAAACATTTAAGGTTTTAAATTTGAAATCATTCTACCTTGAAATGACGGGAGAATCCGTAAATATATATTTGGATGTTGGTTCCAACGTCATATGTAAAATTTCCAATGTTAAAGGATATGAAGCGTATCTTGATATACATTTAAAAATATATCCGACTCTGTAACCGAGGTCACTAACCCACTCTTTCATGGTGGCTCTCGACTCGGACATAAGTCAGTTCGAATCCTCGTAGTAGAATATTTTCAGTGCCAGTTTTTGACCGGCAAGCGGAGGAGAGGAGGTAGCTTAAGATTACTGATCACGTCTTGCGCCAATATCTTCGCAGTGTCTCTTGAAACAAGGGTATGTTGCAGTGTTGATAGTGATCAGTCCTTTGGGTGGGGAAATTAAGCCCAGTGGCCTCTTGGTGATATTCCTGTGCAGTGGGCTATGTGCTGAATATGTGTCGGCCCTATTATTCTCGGCCTTTCGTGCACTACAATGTACCAGCACTCATTGGAGTTATTCACACGACACAAATACACACTTGACACTTCATAACACGTCGGAGAAAGGCAGCCTGTGACGCTAAATTTCGTGGTATGGTTGATTTCCTTCTCGCCCAAACGGCCACAGTAGAACTGCTCTGGAGTTAGAGGTTTCTCCAGAAGGTGCGGTTGGTGCCTTTTGAGCCGTAGAAGTGCCGTTTTGAATCTGTCTGTGGCGCACTGACTCGAATAAAGTTAGTTCGTCACAGCGAGTCATACCAACATCTAGGTTACGCATTATGACAGTAGCGTCTATGATTTGATGTGAAGCAAGGGGAAACTTCAGCTATGTTTATTTCCGAGTGCATGAAGCGCTACTGTATGCTTAAATCATGACTGCATCCTCTTTAGTAACGCATTACGCAGGAAAATAGTCCCCCATTCGGATCCCTCTGTGGGAATCAGTCAGGAGGATGTCATCAAGAGAACCCGAACTTGCTCTTTTCGGATTGGAGCATGAAACGTTACGTCCCTCCCTTAATGGGGAAGGTAGGCTGGAAACTTTAAAAAATGAAATGGTATTGTGCGAATTAGTGACGTTCGGTGGCAGGAGGAACTGGATATCTAGCCAGGTGAATACACGGATCTAAATACGAAATCAAATATGGGTAAAGCAGGAGTAGGTGTAATAATGAATAAAATATTAGCAATGCGGGTAAGCTACTATGAACAACATAGTGAGCGGATTATTGTAGCTCAAGTCCACACCCACCACAGTAGTGCAAGTTTATATGCCAACTAGCTCCTTCGATGATGAAAAGATTGAAGAAATGTATGATGAGATAAAAGAAGTTAATCAGATAGTTAACGAAGTCGAAAATTGAATACTGGAGGGAGACTGGAATTCAGTAGCAGGAATGGGATGAGAAGGAAAAATAGTAGTCAAATAAGGACAGGGGGAAAGGAATGAAAGAGGAAGCCGCCTGGTAGAGTTTTGCATAGAGCATAATTCAATCATCGCTATCACTTGGTTCAAGAATCACGAAACAAGTTTGGAAGAGAGCTGGAGACATCTGAAGGTTTCAGATTGATTACATAGTGGTAAGACAGAGGTATCGGAAAGAGGTTTTAAATTGCACACTCCAGGGACAAATATGGAAACAGACCACCTTTTATTGTGTAGATTATGACTGAAAAAACTGCAAAAAATTGTAAATTAGGGACAGCGGGCCTGTATAAGTTAAACAGCAAGTGGTTCTTAACAGTTCCAGATGGAGCATTAGCAACGGTTGATAAGAACGGGGGAAAGGAAGGAGGAACGGCTAGAGGACAAATAGATAAGTATTTGGAAGTGTGTATCACTAGGGGAAAGATAGGTACCACCTAGAGAAAAATTATGGGGAAAAAAGAGCTCAGATACAAAACCATTCCTAAGCAAACAAGGGAGCGCTGAAAGGTGGAAGTTGGAAAAACATATAGAGGATCTACACAACGGATAAGTACTCGATGGCAACATTATAGAGATACAAGAGGACATTGATGAAGATGAGATGGGAATGGATACTCCACGGAGAATTTGGCACATCATGGAAAGACCTAAGTCGAAACTAGGCACCAGGAGTATACGTTCTATTGACCTATTGGTCAACTGATAACTTTGCAAGAGCGGGCCATATGGTGTGCAAGACATATCAGAAGCGCGACGTACTCTCAGACTTCAAGTAGAATGTGGTAATTCTAATTCCAAAGAAAGGAGGAGCTGACTGGTATGAATATTACCGAACTACCAATTTAATAAGTCAGGGTTGCAAAATACTAAATTAAATTCCTTGCAGAAGAATGGAAAACCTCGTAGAAGCCGACCTCGAGAAAGATCATTTTGGATTCCAGAGAAATGTTCGAACACTGACCCTCCGTCTTCTCTCAGAAAATAGATTAAGGAAAGCAAACTTATGTGTATAGTATTTGCCGACTTAGAGAAAGCTTTTGATGATTTTGACTGAGGTACTCTCTTTGAAACTCTGAAGGTAGCAGGGTAGAATATAGGGAGCGGAGGGCTATTTAGAAATTGTACAGAAACGAGACGACAGTTATGAGTCCAGGGGCATAAAAGGGAAGCACTGGTTGAAACGGGAGTGTGACACTGTTGTAGGCTATTTCCAATTTTATTCAATCTGTACATTGAGTAAACAGTAAAGGAAACCCAAGAATAGTATGGAGTAGGAATTAAAGGCAGGCGAGGATAAATAAAAACTTTGAGGTTTGCCGATAGCAGTTTAATCATGTCAAACGCAACACAGGACTTGAAAGTGCAGCTGCACGAATGGATGATGTCTTGAAAGCAGGATATAAGAATAACATCAGCAAAAGCAAAACAAAGATACTGGAATGTAGTAGAACTAAATCAAATGAAGCTGAAGGAGTTTGATGAGGAAACGAGACACGAAGTAGAAGATGAATTTTGCTATATGGGCAGCAAAATAACAGATACCGGCCGAAATAGAGAAGACATAGAACAGAGAATTTTTTTACTACTAAAATAGTTTTGAGTGTCAGGAAGTCTTTTTCGAAAGTATTTGTATGGCTTGTAGCCATGTACGGAAGTGAAGCATGGACTATAAACAGTTTATAGAAGGAGTGAAAAGAAGCAGTTGAAATGATTAAAAGAATGCAAAAGATTTGATGGGTAGATAACCTAGCTAATGAGGAGGTAATGAAATTTTGCAGCGCAGCCTAACTAGATGAAGAGATTGGTTGATAGGACGCAATCTAAGACATCAATGGATAGCCAATTTAGATTTGAGAGAAGGGTAAAACTCGGAGGGAGACCAAGATAAGAATACAGTAATCAGATCCAAAGGGATGTAAGTTCCAGTAGTTATTCGGAGATAAAGAGACCAGCACAAGATAAAGTCGAATGGAGAGCAACATCAAACCAGTCTTCGCACCGAAGACCGTATGAACAACGATGTTAGTGAAGGACAAGGAGGGTAGGCTGGCTGTAAATGAATTACTAAATGAGCGAGTGCGAGTGGATACTGTGATTAGAGATTTTTGTTTGAGTCATTCACTTTGGATACTAAAATGACAATCACAAACAACAAAGTGGTGCTCAGAAGTGTTCCAAGGTGTCGGCATGGGGAGGAAACTCTAAACACAGTTAGGTGAGACGGGCAGCCAAGTGTAACACTAAACAGTCGGATTGCAACACGACCTAGGTACGGCTGAAAAACCAACCAACAACCTAATCAATTCCCTCTGTCGCAACCGACCAAATGCCAACTCCAGTACACAGACAGCATTCATGTGCTCAGTGGAAATCACAGAAGCTACACACAGTTCGACGTAAACACACTTACACAAGAACTCGAACTATCGTAAAAGCAATCACTGTGAAACAAGAAGGACGAATCAATTCGACACACAGAGAGTTTCCACAAGCGGTCGGCGACCAAATACTTCTCGTCTGATGAGACGACCGACCGAACGACCGACCAACGGCCGTCTCGCTCCAGCCTCCTTCCGGCGGACAGTTCATGTGTGTCGCCAGCGGCAGGCGAGCATTGGCTGTCCGCACCTCACTGGCGCTCCATCCCCGACGACGACCCGGAAATGCTAGCAGTCGCTCCAGAGATGGTACGAAAGTGGACTTATCGATAACAGCTGCTGCTGCCACTCACGAGCAAGCAAAGCAGCAACCAAGTGACGCCAGTAGATCGAATTAAACGAAAAAACGAGGCGATACAACCACAAAAACCAGATGACGAGCAACAAACGGCATGACCGCGAGCCGCACATGTCTCACTATTGTGGTATTTTTTCCACTGTTGGTATTCCATCTTCAGCTGATGGGGTGGAGCCCGGATTTGCAGGGGCGAATTTGTGCTGTTAAACTGTTTCTCTCGTCACGGTTTACCTTCTTCCAACCTAGGCAGCCGCTGCAGCGCTACTCTGGTGCTTGTGGTTTGCTAGCTGAGATAGAGCGAGGGATGAAGTTAACTTGCTGCACAGAGTCATATAGGCATAATCATCTGGAGGCCAGTGCCGCCAGTAACGTTGGGATCGGCGGAAAATCCTGCAGCGCGCCGTCGGGGCTAGGTATCTCGATGTGTGAGTCTGTATAACGGGGAGATTAGGCGTGCGGCGATTGCATTAGCAACGTTGGTAGCGGTGGATGAGTCACGGTGTGCCGACAGCCCTTCTATGGGGCACTTACTACACTTGATATGGATACTGCCTGATAGGCCCAAGATGTCATCGCGGGCCAAAGTTGGCGCAGATCAGGCAGTCGGTTGGTGGTGAACAACAGAGACGGAAAACCGACTGGAAGGTGGAGTGGCGAGGCACTTGGCAGCCTGTGCGTTCAACCGTCATTGCTGTCCTCGGCATCACTTACCTGGAGGACGGTCCTGCCTTTAGCTAGTGGGCAGAGAATCCACCAATCCCAGTCAGATATGGAGAATAGCGTTTGTGTTATTGATAACATACAGAGCGCTACTGACACGATTTAGTGACTGCCGTGTTTGATGGACAGACTGAGTTTATTGTCCTGCATATAGTGCGCACAGTGAACACAGCCAGTGGCTGATGTTTGTATCCTGAATGCAAATTGTTCGTAACTGGTTCCAGTATTACATAGTAAGGCAATGAAACACAAGAGTGTGCTTTATGTGCCGTGTATTTCCTGCAAGCTAACAGCATGTTCTACAGTCAGAGAAGAGAGAGTTCTGCACTTTGTTTTCAATCGCGCTCAAGGCCTTTACAGCTACTGTACATATGTACAAGCTTTCTGAATTCAGTTTTGCTGTTGATGTACGTAGGTTAGCTAGCTTTTTATGATTTCTGTATGTAGAAGTAGAAAGTTCCAGGTGGAGGTCCATAATAGCAGAGGTAGCTCCTGTTGTGAATATATTCATTTATTGTACTAAGTTTATATAATCGCCCGAATGAATCGTCCTATAGGCCGAGTGTGTTTATACTGTGCATTAATTTCTGTTGTTCTTGGTTCGTTTCTGGTTGTATGTCTCAGAGGCCAAAACACATTTCATTTGTATGTATATTTGCATTGCTTAGGGAGTTTTTTATATATTTTGTTAACAGATATGCCAATTTTTGTAGAATTGTTACGTCTGGGTAGAATACTGTTGATTTATTATTAATTTCCTAACATTCTACTGGTGTCATCGTGAAAATACTTGTTTTTAATAAATGCTTCTATAATATATCGCCTCACCTGCACGACCTCGTAGCTAGATATTGCGCTCAGAACCAGCTTCAGCAATGACATTGGAATGAAAGATTTGCGTAACCTAAGTATGCATGCAACGACGTGGCTGCGACAAACTCAGCTTCCAAGGTTCGTTACATCCAGATGCTGAAGTGCCTGTTGTGAAGAATATGGTTCACTACCCTGCAAATGGGTTTCATCGCTTGCTCATGCACCTAAACTCGCTGATAACTTTCTCCAATAAGACAACTGTTTAAAGTATTTGGAGAAATGAGTATGTTGAAACGGTATAGTCAATCAGGGTAATTCTCTACCACCTTCTTACATCTTTTTTAAAAACTACTCGACAAACAATAAATTCCATATCACACCAGACACTGCAACATTTTAAATCTACAGTTACTAACTACTTGGTAAAGTGAAACATTTGCTAAATGTGCCCTATTACAGTATTCGAATTTAATACTGGTACAATGTTACACTGTAATCGAGGGTAGCTTCGGAAGTGTCTTAAAAAGTACAGTGTTTTTATATAATACGATGGGTAACTTTAGATCCTTTAGGCCATGTTACAATGATATCAGGTGTTAATAAGAAGTAAAAACGAACTGTATTAATTTAGTTCAACAGATTTACTTACAAATTTCATGATATCTGTACCGAACTGGCGTTTCTCTACTTAGATCACTGTCTCCAGAAGCTCTCTTCACTGATAGTACAATTAATGAATAATCATAAAATTTGGAGCCTGGAGGAAGGTGGAAAGACAACTGAAATACTAATTAGAAATCATAGAGGCAATAAAACTGTTACTTTAGCAATGCAAGTGAGTCGAGCAGCAGCCATTTCAAGCAAAAGTAATAAGTGATACAAAGATACCCCGACTGGTAAAAAGTCAACTTTATTGATTGTACCATGCTTGCCGTTTACATAGTAAATACTTTCAAGATGATGCAAGGGTAAAAAACAAAGAATTCCACCATAACTTGTATTAAAAACGCACTTGTTGCTGCTTTTCATTCTAGCGATTATCAGTTAGTCTTTGATAAAATTCCTGCCCGGAGTTCCGATCACGATGATCCGACGTTTTCATCCAGAGTATGTAGACTGAAACGTCTGGTTCAGCACAGTTCATAGGTGAGGAAGATTATCATCGTATGTAATAATGTGTGTTAATTTTACAGCAGTCTGTGTTTTGTTAATCGTCTTTGGTTCCAGTGTAAGCTGACTGCGTATTTTATATAACGATTATAATGATCTTTTTAGTATAAATGTAAATCACGAACGAGTGTATCCGAATGAATGAAGCCTTATTTTCAAATGATTCCATTTTCGTACTTTGGTATTATCTTGTTGCACTGAATGCACACAACACAAATTTTATGATAAACAGATATTATGCTCAGACCAAAATTAATACCTGACTTTTATAACCGAGGTAGGAGGAAGAATACAGTTGATCGTGGGTTAACGGTGAAGAGAGCTTGTATGTAGTAGTTGTTTGAGATAAGTTAATGCAGGAACGGAGTTCCTGTAATGCGAAAGGATTAAATATTTTGAAGCAATAGTTAGACTGAATTTCCCGATGAGAGTGCAGAAGGAAACATTGTACAGAGGAGTACTTAAAGCGAAGCTATTTTGTGAAATTGCGAACGCAATGAAGAGTGTTGTTGCTGACGGCAATGGCAACATGTCAGTATGGCGTGAAGAACGATAAGCTGAGAAATCAAACTTGTAGAAACTGTCTAAATACTACTGATGCTATCAAGAAACAACAGCACCCCACTGAAAGGAAGAGCAGAATTAAATTTCTGAGTATTCGCAAGAGGAAAGAGAACAACTGTATAATGGCTGACGGCAAGTAGGTGGAATTTGAAGAATTTGGAATAATTATTTGAAGATATGTGGGGGGAAACAGTCAGAGAAAAGTATTACACCTAATGAAATTACGAATTATTTAATTTGTCAGTGAAGAGAAAAGCGTACGAAGATTCTAACAAACGAACGAATTGCTTATTGAAGATAACGACTACAGTGTTTGCTTTATTATGTCATGCACAGTTTAGAACTAATTACTTGTGACGGCTTAGTAAATTATTTGTGGAAAACGACGATTATAAATAAATGTGCACGCTCTCATACCAATAAATGGGTGCTCACTGTTAAACAGACCTGTGTATGGTGTTCCGAACGTAACTCGCATTTGAATCCATCCAGAAATTGTCTCTAGAGAGATTACAATATTACTATCGTCAAGTTGTTCTGTAGAGCTGTGTTTTGGTGAAAGTAATTTTCAGAGTATTTAGCAACTGCGAACTGCAGATGCCTCCATTTTCCTGCCGTCTCAAACAAGCAACGGAAGTGCCTTTCATAGAGTATAAATATCTCTCAAATGATTGTTCAGATGCGTAGAACGGATTGTTTGTTGTCATCACACATTCCCATCCCAGTTATGTGATCTCGGGAGGGAGTTCATAAAACTCCCTGTATGATTAAAATTATATTACCTTGCTTGTACCAACAGATTTCCTTCATAGTGGCCATGGATTTGGCAGAGACGTTTATAGACTTCATAACAACTTTCATTTGATACCTGCAATAAATTGGGCTCTTGATTTTGAAGAAATGAGGGGCATTTAGCTTCCTTGCCAGAAGTTCAGATGTATCTAGTCTCTGGCTATATAAATAAATTTCTGAATATTCACGTTTGGATTACAGCGTTGTATGGCATGAAATGTGGGGAAACCGTAACGGAAGAGAATCGAAGGATTTGAAGTGTGGTGCTACAGAAGAACATTGATAATTAGGTGGAGCTGTGGAGGGAAAAAACTATATGGGAAGTCTTTGAATTACATCCAGAAAATAATTAAGAACGCAGGTTGCTATCTAATATGAAAAGGTTTGAACAGGTTCTTCGGTTTTATGAGGGGTTTGCTACGTCTGTTCTAGAAAATTTTGGTTTGATGACAGTGCAAAACCAGTTTTCTAGGTCACACACTACCTTTGAAATTGTCTCGAAGAACCGAATTTGAAAAAGGTTAGAGGTGATATCTCTTGCATGTTATTATTTCTCGTTTTTTGTATCTTTCCCTCTTCTGCTGGCCATCACATAATTTTGCTTACTGTTGATGCTTTCGATTATTTACTTAATGCATTTTATGTGCCAGCTCCTGTAAAGAAACAAGTGAAAAAATTAAAGCACTGGATAAATGTATTACAAAACAAGATATACCCCAAATATCAAAAATAAATTTGTATGACGTATTTCACATTTCACTCTCCCACGTACGGTGTGCGAACACACACACACACACACACACCACAGAGAGAGAGAAAGAGAGAGAGCCTGTGTGAACCTATAATACAGTTGTCGGTAAAAGCTAGGTAGTACACCCACCTTGCATTTCTCGTAGATTATGTTCGATGTTCACACACAGTATGCACCAGAATTCTAGTCAGTGCCCTGTACACTGTATATAGTTTAGACTCCGGGCTTCGCTAAAAATCAGTCTTTTGTTCATATAAAATTTATTTCAGCTCTTCAACGTCATCTGCTGAGTCATAGACGAATGACGCAATACCAACGGTAGTGGAAAATACGACACTCATGAAGAAGTTATCTGGCTCTATGTACTAATATTTTATTGCTGTTAATCAAGTTCTGATGAGATGAGCTGACATAAAACTTCACCACAGCAACTGAATATGTACTGAAATAACTACACTGTGCTTGTTGTGATTGGTTTGTATGTCTGATATCTATTTCCCTTTGTTATGGTAAATATTAAATCTCTTTCCTTCTTACTGGAATATTTGCAAGGCAGATTGTATAGCCCATTACGAAAAATTCAAATGATGTCTAAAATAAAGAAATGAAGAGTCAGCCGTTGTCATAAAATAAACAAATGAAACGTCCTGTACCATGACTGTGCAAAAAATATATTAAATACACGTGCTGAACTTACAGCCAGTAGAAAATTTCCTTTTTTGCAGCTGTTATTGACAGTAATAACAGCTTTCAAACATTTATTCAAAACCAACCAAAACAGCAAAATACATAAAAAATTCGTCCAAATTTCCTGCTCTCACACATTTCTCTTTGATCCTGTAGCAGCCATAGTAATTCACCACTGCTATCACAAACAAAAACCGGTAAAACGCACAAAATATATCTAACATCAAATTACCTGACAGTATGGAAAGCCGACAGCTAACAGCGTCATCTCGAGATCGTGTGACAATCCCACTTTAATGTTGACGACATGCACAGAACGCTATGCCCACTCCAGAGATACTTCTCCTCTATGGTGCGGTCCATTGAGTTTCACACAATGTCCAGGGGCAACAGACAGTCTACAGCAGCAATACAAGAAGCTCAGAAATATATCTTTGGCGCATATTTACTGTGACTCATAAAGCCCGATGTTCAGAAAATCTGTTTAGGCAAGTGAGTCAATAGAAAATTCTAAACATTCGTACGATATAGGACATGAAGTTGAACTTGCAATGCAAAACTTTGATAACAGAATCCATAGTTAATGGTCGTATGGCGACCCTGTTTAGTCTCATATCACATACAGATGAAATAATAATCTTCAGGAAGTTGTATTTATTTATTTTTGTAATGACTGAACAGGATTAAAAGTAAAACGCACTCTACAATTGCACGTGTCTTTCCTATAACCTTTTTTGTAAATATATAAATAATGTTAGCTCTATTCCATTCTTCAGATATGGAACAATACATAGTTAAACAACTGAAGAAACAAAATTCTAAAATAGTTCCTCGATATTCTGTTTATTCAGCATTAATGATTTCTGGACCAGTAGCTTTTCTACATTTTGTTGCATTTGAGGCTGCTTTTATTATTTTTATCCCTATTTGATTTACAAAGTTACGAAATGCACAATATGAAATTTATGGGAAAATTCTTAATGAAAGATTACAAACCATTTCTGCTGCAATAATCTCAGAAGAACAATCATGCTTTGAAAGAAAAGTTCCTGTAATGGTAATATATTTATAATTAGAGAAATTTTTGCAAAACCTCCGGAAGTTAGCAACGCATTTGTCATTTATTGATTATGACAAAGGTAAAAATACCCCTTTTGGGGAAAATTTTGGAAATAGAAGGTTTTCGTAAACACCTTATTTTTGCCATAAAGAGTCTATACGTAAATATAAAAGTAGTGAAAAATTCGGGTTCCAAAATGGCAGATGCAATTTTAATAACGCGAGGAGATCGATAAGGCTGCAGTCGGTCACCCATTTTATCCATTGATGTCCTAGTTATGAAGTGAAAGATGAAATACAGTAGAAATTAAAATAGGATCTTGCGTATCATTAAATACTCTGATATACACTCCTGGAAATGGAAAAAAGAACACGTTGACACCGGTGTGTCAGACCCACCATACTTGCTCCGGACACTGCGAGAGGGCTGTACAAGCAATGATCACACGCACGGTACAGCGGACACACCAGGAACCGCGGTGTTGGCCGTCGAATGGCGCTAGCTGCGCAGCATTTGTGCACCGCCGCCGTCAGTGTCAGCCAGTTTGCCGTGGTATACGGAGCTCCATCGCAGGCTTTAACACTGGTAGCATGCCGCGACAGCGTGGACGTGAACCGTATGTGCAGTTGACGGACTTTGAGCGAGGGCGTATAGTGGGCATGCGGGAGGCCGGGTGGACGTACCGCCGAATTGCTCAACACGTGGGGCGGGAGGTCTCCACAGTACATCGATGTTGTCGCCAGTGGTCGGCGGAAGGTGCACGTGCCCGTCGACCTGGGACCGGACCGCAGCGACGCACGGATGCACGCCAAGACCGTAGGATCCTACGCAGTGCCGTAGGGGACCGCACCGCCACTTCCCAGCAAATTAGGGACACTGTTGCTCCTGGGGTATCGGCGAGGACCATTCGCAACCGTCTCCATGAAGCTGGGCTACGGTCCCGCACACCGTTAGGCCGTCTTCCGCTCACGCCCCAACATCGTGCAGCCCGCCTCCAGTGGTGTCGCGACAGGCGTGAATGGAGGGACGAATGGAGACGTGTCGTCTTCAGCGATGAGAGTCGCTTCTGCCTTGGTGCCAATCATGGTCGTATGCGTGTTTGGCGCCGTGCAGGTGAGCGCCACAATCAGGACTGCATACGACCGAGGCACACAGGGCCAACACCCGGCATCATGGTGTGGGGAGCGATCTCCTACACTGGCCGTACACCACTGGTGATCGTCGAGGGGACACTGAATAGTGCACGGTACATCCAAACCGTCATCGAACCCATCGTTCTACCATTCCTAGACCGGCAAGGGAACTTGCTGTTCCAACAGGACAGTGCACGTCCGCATGTACCCCGTGCCACCCAACGTGCTCTAGAAGGTGTAAGTCAACTACCCTGGCCAGCAAGATCTCCGGATCTGTCCCCCATTGAGCATGTTTGGGACTGGATGAAGCGTCGTCCCACGCGGTCTGCACATCCAGCACGAACGCTGGTCCAACTGAGGCGCCAGGTGGAAATGTCATGGCAAGCCGTTCCACAGGACTACATCCAGCATCTCTACGATCGTCTCCATGGGAGAATAGCAGCCTGCATTGCTGCGAAAGGTGGATATACACTGTACTAGTGCCGACATTGTGCATGCTCTGTTGCCTGTGTCTATGTGCCTGTGGTTCTGTCAGTGTGATCATGTGATGTATCTGACCCTAGGAATGTGTCAATAAAGTTTCCCCTTCCTGGGACAATGAATTCACGGTGTTCTTATTTCAATTTCCAGGAGTGTATTTTAATGAACAGATAATTATACAGGAAACAGAAGATATTTTATTAAGAGCCGTATACAGATTGAGCCAAGACGTGAAATATAACAACCTAACTGTCGAAAATCCAAGCAAGACAAAGATAATGGTTTTTAAAGGAAAGAATGCGAGAATATTTTAGAACAAGCATCCCAATTCAGTTATCTAGGACGTCGTATTAATTTCGACTGTCATGAAGACGTTGAGAAGAAAGTTAATAAATATAAAGCTGTCTGTGGAATAACTGGAAGAATTTATGGACGGAAAACAGGAAGTGAAGCACAAAGTAAATTATATGAAATTATGGCTGTACCTACTGTGGTATATGGTTTCGAGTCACAGACAGAAGCTAAGAAACAAAAATCACTTACCCAGGCAGCAGACGATTAAGCCAATAAGATTTGTAAGAGGCTGTAATAAAATGGGTAAAATAAGGGATAAAACAATATGATCGGATTTAAGAATCATTCCACTATCGACAAGATAGAAGGGAATACACTGAAATGTAAGGATGATGTCGACAGAATGATAGAAAACAGATTGCCAAAAATGATAATGAATTATCGGCCGACTGGAAAGAGAGAACTAGGAATATCTCGTAAGATGGATGGATGGACTGACGATAGAGACTGGAACAAGTGACTACAAAAGCTAATCCTAGGAAGGAAATGGTGATGACTCAAACTCTGAAACCAAGTAATAATTGAACTATCGAAGAAGAATCACTTCAGAAGTTCCAAGCAATAAACCGTTGACGTGCACTGCGCGCACCTTTCTCGCGTGGGGGCGTCTCCTAAAGAGCTCTTCGCTGTAAAACGGAGCTCCTAGGACGTATGGCAATTTTAAGACTATTCGTCGGCCCACCCTCATCAGAGTCTGTGTCTTATCCCTCTGGCACACCCCTCTTCTGAGAAGTGGTGGGCTGTCATCTTACGTGGTCACCTCTTCTTGTCCTTGTGTCTGTACGGGCCCCATCTCGTTTTGTAGCTCACGTACTGCATCGTCATCTGGCAATAGCATGTGTGTTGATTTCAGCCTGCCTAGTGAGACACTCTGTAGTTTCCAGTTTCTTTCTGTATGTATTGTGTGTTCGTCTCTTGTTAATATTTGATACGGACTAGATGTTGGTAGCAACGGCGGGCTTACTGCATCCGTCTGTAACAGTACATGAGAGCAAGAACCTAGTACATTGTGAAAGATAGGTTTGCCTATGCCATTCCGAGAACATTTTGTTGGCTGGTTCTTGGTCATGTGTTCACACACCAGCTGTAGAGCATATGAAATGAGGCTCTTGTTTTCTTTCGGTGGTGCAGCAAAATCTCCGCAAGCAGTCATTGTGCTTTCTTGTAAACCAATTCTGCCGTGGAATCTTATAACTCAATTTTACAGGCTGTCCTGAGGCCCAATAACGCCAGCGGAAATGCCGAAGTCCATTCGTGGAACATCAGAAAGCCTTTAAAGTCCTACGCCACTTCTCGGCCTTCTCGTTACTAGCTGCGGTGATGTCTGAGTCCGCATAGTTTGGCTAGTTCCAGAAATAATGCCGACTGGTGGCCTTGGTCTGTGGTCACATTCAAAAGACATCCGAACGTCGCCATCCGTGTAGACAACAATGCTCTTCCTACTGTTTCCTCCGATATATCTGCAAGCGGCACTGCTTCTGCCCATCACGTATTCATGTCCACGAACGTCAATAAATAAAGGTACCCCTCCGAAGGCGTCAGTGATCCTACGATGTCCATGTGGGCGTGTGCGAATATTTCCGTAGTCTGTGTGAATTCATCTACTGGTTTGTGAATTTTTCGAACGACCTTACCGCTCTGGTACGCTAAGAAAGACTTTGTCGTCTGCCGCAGTCCCTCTTATAGCTTGGCCATAGACAGCGGAATGTTAAAAGTTCACGCTGGTTTTAGCACTTGGTTGGGCTAGTCCGTTTAACACTGTCAAAGATTGTCTACCGTAATTCCTCACGTACGAGAGGTCTATGTTTGCCTTTTGATTCGTCCCACCAAAGGCTGACATTTCTTCCTGACGTTCAGTAGTGTCGTCCTGCCGAAACTGTCACAGTTGTTGGTGTTTAGACTGTGATGTTACCAATCCCTCGCAGTCGTCTATGCAATCGTTTCTACCTTGGACCAGAAATCGGTCACCAAGTTCATAGCTTCTTTTATATGATGCATGTCTGTTGTGAATTGGCTGATATATTTCAAAAGCTGGAATTGTCGTGGGGAACAGTTTTCCTTAAATTTACTGAATGCGAAGGTTGTCGGTTTGTGGTCAGTATAAACTGTGAAAGCCCTGGAATTTACATAGGGATGAAAATATTTCACAACTTCACAAATTACCAGGAACTCACTGTCGTATGCGCACCACTTCATCTCTGCTGCTGTGAGTTTCGGGAGGGTGGTAGGGGGGGCTGCGGGGGGGGGGGGCGTTGTGGATGGGTGGTGTGGAGGGGGGGGGGAAGAAACCAAAGGTTGCTAATGGTTGTTGGTGTGTTGATGGAATGTTGCCCCTAATGCTTGTTGGCTAGCGTCGATCATTACAGCATGGCGTATGCGATACTAGTTGAGCCAACAGAGCTACCTTTCGTATATCTGCTTTCACCTGGTCGAAACTTTTCTGCACTCCTGGAGTCCACTGCACGTACTGTCGGCCAGTATCGTTCTTTCCCGCTAGTGCTACTGTAGACGGTGCTTGGACACTAGCCGTGCTGTCGGAAGAAATGTACCGCCCCTAAAAATGTTGTAAGCTGTGAATAATCCATTGGTCACAGTATTTCTTCAGACACGGCTGTCTTACCTATAAGGGAGCGTATTCAGTCCGCCGACACTGCATGCCCCAGAAATGTCACTTGTTGTTGTCGGAGACTGCATTTCGCCTCGTTGATCACTACGCCGTATTGGTTAATTCGTGCGTTGCCATGTCTGTGCCGCATCCTTGAAGCCAAATGGCATTTGGGTGGTACTCAGATGACCTGAATGCGACTGATATCTGGTGGTACGCCTTTTTGATGTTGATCATAGCGAACACTGTTGCTCCTGGTGAAATACGTGATGTTGGCTACGGGTAACGATTTGGTACTGTACGCCCATATAGCACCTAACAGTCACCACAAAGTCTCCATGTACGGTCTTTCTTTTTCGGTAAGTGCAGTGGCGAGCTCAGTGGGCTGGCAGTTCGACGTAGCGCATCTGTTTCACCAAATTCTCCAATATAATATTGCTAAGAAACGATTCGGGGCTGATTTCCACGTCGTTGCGATACCGACTGTTGTGCAACACATTCCATATAAGCGCCATTGTGGCGCCTTTTTCGCCCTATGCGACCCAATTGAACATGTCCATGGCGAGACATGTGCTTCGTCCAAGCGTACGATGACTGCTTCACGGTCTTTTGTAATCTGTGCCTTGTTAATATTAACTTCAATCTTCAGTGGCGTCTGGAATGCGCACTAATATGGCCTCTGATACCTTCGCCAGCATTTAATACAACTTTCACCTACGTCGAAACCCCAGATCTACCTCCAAATTGCAAACTCCGAAGTTTATATCGGTGACCTATATGCCGCAGTAAAGTGCGTTAGCGGAGATGCGGTCGTGGTCTCACAGTCCTTGAATATCGATGCCCTGAGGTCTGATCCTGAGTCGATCAGATAACAGCGGCCCGATCTCACGTCCTTGACATGCTGTGATGAGGTGGGTGAGCTGGTCAAAGTACTCATCATACTGTGTCACTCGGTGTGATTACCTCCTCGCTGAGGGCGCTCTTGTATGCTGTGGCAAGCTGCACCTACTGCCGGTCGCTGCTGCCATTGGGGTACACATATGGTACTGTATGTTTTCTCACTATCTCCGAGCCGCCCGTGCTAACAATACATTACTTCGATAATAACTCTGTTTATAAACAGATAAGTTCCATTTTAACATCAACTGCGGTACTTGCTTTGCAGTGTAGTAACTTGCCCCGTAAGCTCTAGCAGTACCTGATGGCCTTCCTGTGTTGCTGTCCGGTGTTGCAAGCGACCATCCGCTACCGTGATTACACATGCCGCTCGTGTGTGTCTATTGTCGTGTAAACTTTGTCAGTCACTTTTATTAACTTGGTCTCCCGTTTTTGGCAAGTCACCACAGCAGCCTTGACCATTCCATGCAACAGAAATACTAGGTTACATTACAGGAAAGAAGTAAAGTGGTGACTAAGGGAAACGCATGGTACTGTGAAAGATTCCTAGATAGTTTTGCATATACTTTTAAGGGTTCCAGAGTGTCTTCATGACATATTAGAATAAAAACTCGCGATAAGTCGACCGAAGAGCCCTCACTGCAGGTGCAATAATATCATGGTCGACTAATAATAATACATTACATGTTATTGTGATGACGGTATGTGCAGGTAGGGTTGGGAGAGAAATCCGTTTGAAAACTGCTTGCAGCACAAAAATTGTGGTATGAAAAATTGTGTTGTCTCTGAATTTAAGATGGTTCAAATGGCTCTGAGCACTATGGGACTCAACTGCTGTGGTCATTAGTCCCCTAGAACTTAGAACTACTTAAACCTAACTAACCTAAGGACATCACAAACATCCATGCCCGAGGCAGGATTCGAACCTGCGACCGTAGCAGTCGCACGGTTCCGGACTGCGCGCCTAGAACCGCGAGACCACCGCGGCCGGCCAGAATTTAAGAGAAAGAGTGCATGATGCTGGAATTGGCTCTGAGAGTAGCCATACTGTTATATCTTGGGAGAGCAAGCTACACGTTTTGAAGTTATTATGATAGGGATAAGTCGCTTCTCTACTTTTATTCTGCTCACAAGGGAACATCCCCATCGCACCCCCCTCAGATTTACTTATAAGCTGGCACAGTGGACAGGCCTTGAAAAATCGAACACAGATCAATCGAGAAAACAGGAAGAAGTTGTGTGGAACTATGAAAAAAATAAGCAAAATATACAAATAGAGTAGTCCATGCGCAAGATAAGCAACATCAAGAATAGGGTGAGCTCAGGAGCGCCGTGATCTCGTGGTTAGCGTGAGCGTCTGCGGAACGAGAGGTCCTGGGTTCAAGTCTTCCCTCGAGTGAAAAGTTTAATTTTTTATTTTCAGACAATTATTATCTGTCCGTCCGCCCGTCCGATGCGAGGTAACTGCGCCGTAGTATGATGACGCTACACCTAAACAAACATCGAAACACATGACGTCAGTCGACTACAGCGCACGGGAGAGAGGGTACTCCTGCTAACGAGGCTCCCTGGCTGGCAGTTGACTGTTCGCTACTGTGGACGAGAGTGCATTAAATACGTGAGATGTATTCCGTGGGCAATATGAATCCAGCAAATATAGCTCGCGACTTCAATAACAATGTAAATTAATATTTTGCGAACTGTAAGGCATCAGAAAGTTCCTTAAGGGATCGAACGATTGTCGAACATTTGTATGATTATTTCCTACATTTGTTGATAAACAGTACGTGTGGTGATGATTGTCTGAAAGTAGAAAATTAAACTACTCCCTCGAGGGAAGACTTGAACCAAGGACCTCTCGTTCCGCAGCTGCTCACGCTAACCACGCGTCCACGGCGCTACCACACTATCCATGATGTTGCTTATCTTGCGCATGGACTACTCAGTTTGTATATTTTGCTTATTTTTTCATAGTTCCACACAACTTCTTCCTGTTTTCTCGATTGATCTGTGTTCAGTTTTTCAAGGCCTATCCACTGTGCCAACTTATAACTAAATCTGAGAAGGGTGCGATGGCGAGGTTCCCTTGTCAGCAGTACGAGGAAGGTGCTACTGTCTCTCTCACGGTTTGGTGTGATACGTAGAGGAAGTGTGACTGATTAGGCTTCCCTACGAATCGTGTAGCAGAGTGACAATCAGACTGAGATCAGTAAACAGCAATGTTCTTCCGTAAGCTTCCCATGTTTAATCCGCAATCGGGAGTTAATAACTCCTTGTCTCAGTCATCGGAAAACCACTTATTTTAGTACTGCCGATACAGAATGTGACTATCTCAGTAGCAGATGGTTTGAGTTGTGAGCATTCGCCATAAATTAGAAATGTATTTGAAATTTCCATTTTTGGTATCTTAATCAGACTGATGGTCCTATTTCAGGACTTTCTGTAGTAATAACAAATAAAAATTTTGTGATTAATGCCAGACTAAATTTTTAATTTACTTCTGCCTCAACTGCATCGTAGTCCATTTTGTAAATATATGGAAAGTCGCGCTGCAGTTGGTACTTCCGAACGACACAGGCACTGCAATATCGTATATATCCTCCGACACCGGGCAAGCTATTTTCTATGACAGTGTCTCCCCTATACGGGAATATACATAATAGTTCGATAGGTTGTAGACACATGGTTGACGGCACATGCAAGTATGGGTCGGTCCGTGGTTCATGTTCGGATAGCCTACTGGTACGATCCCCATACGGTAACTGTGTAAAGCGGCCTTGCACCCTCCGACGGTTGACTAATGGTGATGCCAGCTGAAATGACGAGTACCCTTTACTGGCAGCCCGCTTCGGTAAGGTGATGGCTCAAATGGTTCAAATGGCTCTGAGCACTATGGGACTCAACTGCTGAGGTCATTAGTCCCCTAGAACTTAGAACTAGTTAAACCTAACTAACCTAAGGACATCACAAACATCCATGCCCGAGGCAGGATTCGAACCTGCGACCGTAGCGGTCTTGCGGTTCCAGACTGCAGCGGGTAAGGTGATCCTAGCGGGCAAGGTGGCCCTGTTTTCTTTTTACATTATCGTCAAAAGTTTCGGCATATGGCTCCCTAATACTTGTTGACTAAAAAAAAAATTGTGTTAACGCACTTCGGTGATAGGAGAGGGGAGACATCACGGCCAGGCATCGGAATTCGACCCTGCCCGCCTTGCCTCGTCCAGCCTACCGTTGACTGTCCTCCTCAAGTAATCAAACAAAAAAAAAAAGAAAAAATTAAAAGGTAAGCTTGGTAGGCTGCAACGTGCGTGAAGTACCGACGCCGCATGTAGCGATTTCTAGACGTGTTTCATTGTGTTGTTTCTTCAACGCAAAAAAGAAAACTGTTTTCAGAGCATAAAAAATAAAAGCCAGCTAATAGTCAACAACAACAAAAGATTTTTAAAAAATTAAAAAAAAAGAGGGAGGCGATAAGCGAAAAATTCGGGTTGGAAACGCGGTCCGACACAAATTTTCACTGTCGTCACTTCGTTATACAGCTGATGGGTGTCCATATTCGCTACGGCGAATACATTTCATATATTCCACATATGTTATTCTATTCAGGTTGTGTGGCACTGTCAATCCCTGTTTGAGTGAACATATCTTCATACTATAGTTTCTTCATACCATACATAAGAATAGAAACTGGCCGTTAGTGTCTTGCAGAAGTTGTTCACTGCTTGAGTGACACCAGAGTATCTTCAAAGTTGAGCAATGTGTGTACTGGTGTCTGTTTTAATGTGCCTGGAAATAGTCAGATGCACATCGAAACGCTTACTAGACGGGTACACCTGACTATTAACTGACGCCGTACAGTATCAACAAACTTATCGGGACCTGTCTGATCAGGATATCACTGTTACACCAGTTACAGACATTGTGCTCAGTTGAGAGTTTTTGTGACGTCGATATAGCTGCCTGGGTAAAAAGTTGTTGAGAGTAGATCACTAAGAGTACGGAACTCGAACTGTCTTCAGACTATGGACCTCGCCCAGCTGCCACTATGCCCATCATGAAACGTAGCTAGTTAAACACTAAAAGAGATCTCAATAACGTTGCTTCACGTGCTACTTACTATTCAGAGCAATAAACTGCAGATCTCTGGGATATGCGGATTGATTAGTGAAGTTATATGAAAATTAAACAATATCAGATGGTACGTAATAAGACTGTTAGAGTGATTGAACGGAGAGATAATTCAAGAGAAAATTTTACTGTGGTTAAGGAAATTTTTAACACTGTTACAGTATTCCACACTATTGCAGTATCTCAGAATGCTTAAGTTGAGTTGTGGAGATATAGATACAGAGTATGTGTAAACTGTACATGTACGTCGACGGTGACGTAGATTTGCTCCGAAGCATATGAACATGTTATTTTTATACCATTTTACACTGCTGGCCATTAAAATTGCTACACCATGAAGAAGAAGTGCTACACACGCGAAATTTAACCGACAGGAAAAAGATGCTGTGATATACAAATGATTTGCTTTTCAGAGCATTCACACAAGACATCTACAACGTGCTGACATGAGGAATGTTCCCAACCGATTTCTCATACACAAACAGCAGTTGACCGGCATTGCCTGGTGAAACATTGTTGTGATGCCTCGTGTAAGGAGGAGAAATGTGTACCATCGCGTTTACGACTTTGTTAAAGGTCGGATTGTAGCCTATCGCGATTGCGGTTTATCTTATCGAGACATTGCTGCTCGCGTTGGTCGAGATCCAATGGCTGTTAGCAGAATATGGAATCAGTGGGTTCAGGAGGGTAATACGGAACGCCTTGCTGGATCCCAACGGCCTCGTATCACTAGCAGTCGAAATGACAGGCATCTTATCCGCATGGCTGTAACTGCTCGTGCAGCCACGTCTCGATCCCTGAGCCAACAGATGGGAACGTATGCAAGACAACAACCATCTGCACGAACAGTTCGACGATGTTTGCAGCAGCACGGACTATCAGCTCGGAGACCATGGCTGCGGTTACCCTTCACGCTGCATCACAGATAGGAGCGCCTGCGATGGTGTACTCAACTACGAACCTGGGTGCACCAATGGCAAAACGTCATTTTTTCGGATGAATCCAGGTTCTGTTTACAGCATCAGGATGGTCGCATTCGTGTTTGGCGACGTCGCGGTGAACGCACATTGGAAGCGTGTAATC
Organism: Schistocerca nitens; assembly: GCF_023898315.1. Lineage (NCBI taxonomy): Eukaryota > Metazoa > Arthropoda > Insecta > Orthoptera > Acrididae > Schistocerca > Schistocerca nitens. The sequence continues at coordinate 975,239,680 of NC_064614.1, read as the reverse complement.
GTCATCGCCATACTGGCTTATTACCCGGCGTGATGGTATGGGGTGCCATTGGTTATACGTCTCGGTCACCTCTTGTTCGCATTGACGGCACTTTGAACAGTGGACGTTACATTTCAGATGTGTTACGACCCGTGACTCTACCCTTCATTCGATCCCTGCGAAACCCTACATTTCAGCAGGATAATGGATGGCCGCATGTTGCAGGTCCTGTACGGGCCTTTCTGGATACAGAGAATATTCGACAGTTGCCCTGGCCAGCACATTCTCCAGATCTCTCACCAACTGAAAACGTCTGGTCATTGGTGGCCGAGCAACTGGCTCGTCACAATACGTCAGTCACTACTGTTGATGTACTGTGGTATCGTGTTGAAGCTGCTTGGGCAGCTGTACCTGTACACGCAATCCAAGCTCTGTTTGACTCAATGCCCAGGCGTATCAAGGCCGTTATTACGGCCCGAGGTGGTTGCTCTGGGTACTGATTTCTCAGCACCTATGCATCCAATTTGCGTGAAAATGTAATTCCATGTCAGTTCTAGTATAATATATTTGTCCAATGAATACGCGTTTATGATCTGCATTTCTTCTTGGTGTAGCAATTTTAATGGCCAGTAGTGTATATTAGAGCTGAAAACGATTCTCCAAACTCAAATGCAATAATTTTTTGATGAGCGATTAAAATTTCTCGGTATTTCTCACTGTATGTTGAAAAGGTTAACATACATGCAGGGTAATGACGCAGCCCATTGTCTTAGAGGAAGAGTCATCGGCAGAAGCGGAGGCCAGGTGTGACTCAGGAAATTATATTTGGATCCTTATTGGAGATGTCCTTAATAGCAAACTCAGATATTTTGTAGATGATACAGTTACCTAACTAAAGTGCTATCTGAGCAAAAGGTCCACAAATAATCAGATCTTGATAAAGTTTCAGTGTGGTGGAAAGGTTGGCAACTTACTATAAGTGCTCATAAATGTGCATTTGCAAATATTACAAAATTAGGAAAACATAGCACCCGGTGATTACTGTATGAAGGAATTACAGATGGCATCAATCAACACGTTTATCTGGAGGAGGATTTGGAATTATCACAAAGTCTCAGTAGTAGGTAAAGCATGTGTCAGGCATCGGTTCGTTGATAGGATCCTGGTAAAATGCAGTCAGTCTACGAAATAGTTTGCGTACAATACACAGTTGTAAACTGCTCAGGTTGTGAGATTCGTACCAAACAGGACTAAATAGGTAATACCGAGAAAAAATGGCTCTAAGTACTATGGGACTTAACATCTGAGGTCATCAGTCGCCTAGACGTAGAACTACTTAAACCCAACTAACTTAAGTACATCACACACATCCATGCCTGAGGCAGAATTCGAACCTACGACCGTAGCGGGAGCGCGGTTCCGTAATAAAGCGCCTAGAACAGCTCGTGATACGGAACATATACAACGAAAAACCATAGGAAAGATCACAGGATTGTTTCACACACGTGACAGGGTCACGGAAATTTAGAAAAACCTGAACTGGCAGATTTTTGAAACTAGAAAGACTAGTTTCAAAATTTAAATAAGCATTATTAACTGAAGAACGTGGAATAGGCTACAGCAACCTGTGTATTGGCGGTATAGGGACTTCAGGGACAAGACTGGATTACTTACAGAGCGCCTGCCGTTGTGGCCGAGCGGTTCTACGCGCTTCTGTCTGGAACTGCGCGACCGCTACGGTCGCAGGTTCGAATCCTGCCTCGGGCATGGATGGGTGTGATGTCCTTAGGTTAGTTAGGTTTAAGTAGTTCTAAGTTCTAGGGGACTAATGACCTCAGATGTTAAGTCCTATAGTGCTCAGAGCCATTTGAACCATTTGAACTTACAGAGCACGAAGTTACATTTTAACGGTTCTTCTTCTCACATCTGGCATCTGTGTGTGTGTTGTTTCAGCATAAGTTAGTTTAAATTAGTTTAAGTAATGTGTAAGTCTAGGGACCGATGGCCTAAGCAGTTTGTTCCCTTAGGAATTCACACGCATCTGAACATTTCTTCCCACATGTTGCACGAGAATGGTAACCATTATGTATGTTACAGTAAAAGAACCCTCTGCTATGCAGTTCACAGTGAGCTGCAGTGTTTGACTGTAGATGTAAATGCAGAGGAGCGCTAACTGACAGATGAAAACAATGTGCTGTGCGTAAGTCTGAGGCCGAACGAATGCGTTTTTCGGAAAACGTTCATTGTGCTATCGCAGTAAACGTTTCACGCTTCTCTCAAAATATCAGACCACCAATTATGTCTCAAATTTTCCATAATGTACAGAGTCACTCTTACAGAACGCACTGCGGTAGAGCACACCCAAGAAAGCACTTGAAGGTGAAAACTTCGACCACAGCCTTCAAGATATTTTCTACAACTGCACTGGTGTCCAAAATTAAAGTCAGAAACTGTTATTTCCCAGTCCTGTATCTAATTCACGATATAACTTTCCAAACTATCAACCAGATATCGGTACTATCGTGCTCTGCACGAAGGATGGCATTCTGGTCAAGGAACAACCATGCCAACGATGACGTCAGGGCACATATAAAACCAGGTGTTGTTTGCCGGGTAGCCACACATCCACAGTCGCTGTGTGCACGGTCATAGACTGTGAAGTATGGCACAGAGAAGATGCCTACCACACTCTCTGTGGTGTTTGGCCAGAGAAAGAAAGGCAGAGGGACGGTCGCAAACTGATGTGGCCCGATGGCTGGGTGTGGCTCGTTCTGTTGTTTCTCGGGTGTGGCGACAGTGTATACAGACCGAAACTGTATTCCCTAGACTAAAGCGAAGTCGATCACGTGTGACTTCAGAAAAGAAGACCGTTATTTCGCTGCAAGGTCACGACGGTACGACCTTAGTACTGCACGGCAACTTGCATGTGAGCTCGTAGCATCCGCTGGCCTTGTTGTGTCGGGGCAAACGGTGTGCAGAAAGCTTCGTCAGAGTGGCCTTTATTGTCGGAGACCTGCTGTATGTCTCAGACGCGTCTTCACAGAGGGAACGTCCAGAGTGGAGTCATCAACATGCCACCTGGGCCGTTGAACAGTGGGCCAATGTTGTTTTCATAGACGAGTCCCGATTTAGTCTGGAGAGTGATTCTCAATGGATTCGCATCTGGGGGGAACAGAAACATGATGATTATGTTGACCACTCCAACACCTCGTCATGTTTATACTGTTTTGTAACAAAATAAACGCATCGTTACAGAAGTTCAGTTCCTTTCTTTAATTTTGGACACCAGTGTGTTTCACTTTGCAGACGAATTTACGTTACAGCTTACTACGGTGCATCTGTTTAAGAGTTGTACTGTACCCTTTCTACGAGGGTTGGAACTTTAGTAGTGGCAACTATTTATTTACAGCTCATACAAAATATATACGTGTTTCAAGGTTTTACGTACCTTCAAAGTAGTCACCACCATTGTGTATAAGCCGTTGCCAACGATGTGGCAGTCGTAAGATACTCTTAGCAGTGCCAGTTGTCTTGCAGTTCGTGTGGAGCGGCCTATTGCCCGACGATTTTGTAGGAGTTCTGAAGCGAATGCCGTGAAGTGTTCCCTTCAGTTTAGAAATCGAGTTGAACTTACGAGGGCTTAAGTCAGGGAAGTGCAGTAGGTGGTATAGCACTTAGCAGCCCCATCAATCAAACAAATCAGTAATAGCTTGCACTGCACGTGCTTGAGGATTGTCCTGCAAACTAATGGTCAGGTCCTGCAGAAAATGTCATTACTTCTATCTCTAAGCTGATCGTAGGTTGTGTTCCAAAAATGAACAGCATCGAAACAGAAGTGATGACACTTTCTACAGGACCTGACAATCATTTTGCAGGACAATGCTCAAGCATGCACAGTGCAAGCTGTTACTGATTTGAAACTTCCTAGCAGATTAAAACTGTGTGCCGGACCGAGACTAGCTCAGATGGTAGAGTACTTGCCCGCGAAAGGCAAAGGTCCCGAGTTTGAGTCTCGGTCCGGCGCTCAGTTTTAATCGGCCAGGAAGTTTCATATCAGCGCACACTCCGTTGCAGAGTGAAAATGTCATTCTGTTACTGATTTGTTTGATTGATGGGGCTGCTAAGTGCTATACCACCTACTGCACTCCCCTTAACCCTAGCATTACCAACGGGGGGGGGGGGGGGGGGGGGCTCGTAGGCCCACTGACTCAGTTTTTCTATGTTGTATCCACACCCTTTGATATATGAACTTGAAAGCAAAGGTAATTGTTCGTTATTGAATGTACTATTGAGTCATTACAGAATTTCGGAATAAAAATGTAATTAAAATTCATTTACTTGATTTAATTCTCTGTGGGCCTTAGAAGCCCACCCGTTGGTAATAGCAAGGAAAGATTTACGAGGTTGAGTCTCTCGTTTCAAATTCTTACCATGAAACGAATTTTGGCATTGTTGCCTTCAGACATATTATTATGAAGCGGACCATTGTTATTTTCAGTGTTTCTGCTGCTGTTGAACCAGCAACATGAGTAGACATCGTTTACGTGATAGTTCCATTGAAAGAGTGCTAGAAGAAGTTTTGAACGAATCAGATTTAGAGGAAAGTGAAGTGGATGATGATGTGGAAGAAATTAGAACTGATTCATCGTCTGAGAATGAAGATGAGGTTGAAGCCAATCCACCAGATGATAATGATACGGAATGTGATAAATTCATTGCAAAAAGTGGACGAGAGTATATTACGAAGCCATCTCGACAATATCGGCGTTCTGTACAAAATATAGTGCGAGAAAGAATGGGGCTAGGACAACAAGGAAGAATTGCGTCTCCGAAAGAGGCTATAGAGCTCTTTTTTACACCTCAAATTATGAATCTAATAAAACTACACTCAAATGAAGAGGCTTCTCGACTAGGTATTCAGCACACAGATGAAGATGAGTTATTTTGTTATATAGGACTCTTGCTAATCATGGGTTCAAATCATGACAATAAGATACCTGTCCAAGATTTATGGTCTTTGCTTCAGGGCCGACAAGTGTACTATGGATCAATGAGTCGGACCCGATTTTTCGAATTGACTAAAATATTGAGGTTTGATGATAAGAACACAAGAGAAATTCGTCGCCAGACTGACAAGTTTGCTTCAATGAGGGAAATTTTTGAAAGCTTCAATTCTTCACTTCCATTGTATTTCATTCCTGGTCTACATACAACAGTGGATGAGATGTTGTCTTTGTTCCGTGGTCGCTGTCCATTCAAGGTGTTTCTAAAAGAAAAACCTGGAAAATACGTCATTCTAATTCGAATGCTGTCTGATTCTGAGACTAGATATGTGATCAGCATGGACATCTATACAGGCAAGTTAGGAAATACACAGCATTCAAATGGACCGATGGAAATTGTAAAGAGACTAATAAAACCTATTGAAAAATCAGGCCGTAATGTTAACACAGATCGGTACTATACTTCAGTGGAGCTTGCTGAGACTCTATGGAATGATTTTCACCTCACACTTGTTGGCACCCTACAGTCTAACAGACGACACATACCTGAAGAGCTGAAGACTACAACTGGCCGCAGTTTACACTCTTCCATCTTTGCTTATACTGACCCTCAGACACAGAGGCCACCAGTTACTCTTGCATCAACGCTAGTCCGCGAGAAGCCAAAACGACTGCTGTTGATGCTTTCAACTTATCACTCAGAAGGGGTGTTGAATGAAGACTCAAAAAAGACTAACATAAATCTTTTTTATAATTCTACAAAGGGAGGCGTGGACACCATAGACCAGATGGCAAGACACTACAGCACAAAGAGAGGAACAAGAAGATGGCCTTTGTCCCTCTTCTACACACTCATTGACATAGCAGCAATAAATGCATATTCACTCTTCCTCCTCAACTTTCCGAATTGGAAAAAGAATTTGCTAAACCGCAGAAGAGTTTTCATCACTAACTTAGGTCTCGAACTAATAAGATCTCAAGTAGATAAACGGGCACAAAATTTGTATGGACTTCAGAAGCCAGTAATAATGGCAATGGAAAGCATCACACAACGGAAGCTCAGCTGCTCTGTAGAACCATCATCCTCAACAGCAGAACCAGGAACACGTGGACGGTGCCACCTATGCTGCCAAGAAGCTGCATCTAAAAAGATCAAGTACAACAAGCTGGGAAAGTCAACTGTTACCTGCTCTCAGTGCCACAAACACGTCTGTGGGAAACACTGCAGGAAGACAGTGTTGTGTGAAAAATGCGTTGCAGAATGAGACAGTAAATTTTGTTTGCTTCATGTAGTGTATCGAATTAAAAAAGTCGTTTTTATAAGAAAACACTATTTTGAAACATTATTCCAAAAAAATATATAAACTGAATCTCGTGATTTTTTCATTTTATTTCTATTATAATAACATCTTTTATTATCCAGTATACAAAAACAATGTCTAAGCATTTTGAATTGTTATTAGAGGTATCAGAAGTAAATAAACTTGATTTATGATAAAATAAATTGTGGTATTCTTTATGGGCCTTTGAGGCCCCCCCGTTGGTATTACATGTAACAAAAAATACGTTGGTAATGCTAGGGTTAAGCCGTCGTAAGTTCAACTCTGTTTCTAAACTGAAGGGAACACTTCACGGCATTCGCTTCAGAACTGCTACAAATTCGTCGGGCAATAGGCCGCTCCACACGAACTGTCAACACAGCTGGTACTGCTAAGAGTATCCTAAGACTTCCACATCGCCGGAAGCGGGCTATACACAATGCTGGTGATTACTCTGAAGGTCAGTAAAACTTTGAAACACGTATCTGTTTTGTACGATTAGTAAATAAATAGTTGCCACTTTTAAAGTTCAACCCTCGTATTTACCTGGACTTAGTTTGAGTGCACGTATGCTGAAGTGCTGCTTGTGCACAACATCTCGCATGCATTACAGTCCGAGATTTCCACTCCAAGCAAAACAGCCCGTACTCCGTAAGAAGCAGAACGCATGCTGAGATTACTACTTCAACTAAGTATATGCGTGGGACAGCGTTGCCGCTGGGAGTCAATGTTGCGCAACGATACCGAACCAAATGCTGACAGCATTCAAGGGATGTCTTGTTGCTCAGCGGTATCCACTTGTGTGCTGTTGGAAATCCAGACTCGACCACCGGCTGGCGTCCATCCTTGTGGCAGGCATTATGTAAATTCTTACCGGGTCTTTTTCTTTTTCTACCGGCAGAATTCTCAAGAACTGCACAGCCGTAAAAAGACAGAGTTTCGTGCCCAGTGGACTGCTATAATTAATGAGAATCTCAATTCTTACGGGCGCTCATTTGCATGGCCTCTTCTACATTTAATAATGAAGACGCTCCCTCGCAGTCTGGCCAGCGGAAAAAAAGGTAGGGAGCCTCCGGGGAAGAAAGGGGTGAAAGGAAAGGTGCTCGGATTAATGGAGCGACGAAATAATGGACCCGCTCGTTACCTATGTTCGTCATTTGCTCCGCGAATGTTTTCGACAGACCATATTTCCCGGCCTTTGAAAGCGCTCTCATTACCGGGCAACACACATAACACGCTGATTACAGAGACACGCTTAGCTTAAAACGATATGCCTTTTACGAGATTGTTAAAGTACGCAACGTTGAGCTAGATACTTTTTACAAATTCCGCCACTCGCCGTAATCATATACTTTTCGCAGCCTGCCCATATTTTTCTTGGGAAACGAATCCTTACTGTTGGAGTGCTGTCGAAATAAGCAAGCAGGCAGAAAAAAAGCGCTCGCTACGGGTAACGAGAGCTGTAACAAAGCCTTCCGTAGCTGCGCAATTGCACTCTGTACTTGAAAACACAAAGTTACGGTTTTCAAAATAATGTTTCATTCCGTCTATGTGCAAAACTTTTTTTTACAAAGGCTTGGTGCACAAAGGACTTTTTACGTTCCATTTCCAATGTACGCACGTTTGCTCTCCTCCTCACTCGGTGACAGTCACACTGAAAGTACGGCTCTGATGGTAGCCCGTATGTGGGCTGAAGGTTATATATTATTTTTTGACATACTCTTCTCTCTCATTTTCTATCTAGGCCTCCTGTCTTACAAACCAATGTTCTTTTAAGAACAGGCAGCAACGAGTTCACGTATAATGACAGACCATCACTCATTTGCGACCTCTCTCTTTCTCTGTCTCTAGGTTTTGCTCCTTGCTTCGACCCTTGAACATGACGTAGAGCCCACGTCCGTATAATTACACTTTTAACTGAAAGCCGTCCGGTGTGGCCGAGCAGTTCTAGGCGCTTTCAGTCTGGAACCGCGCGACCGCTACGGTCGCAGGTTCGAATCCTGCCTCTGGCATGGATGTGTGTGATGTCATTAGGTTAGTTAGGTTTAAGTAGTTACAAATTCTAGGGGACTGATGACCTCAGATGTTAAGTCCCATAGTGCTCAGAGCCATTTTTTTTTGTTAACTGAAAAAAGCAATTCACTAACTATTTTCATCATTTTCACGTGCCAGCGCATTTTCTATGACAAGGTAAGCCACTGAAAGTACAAGCGACGGAGAGTACAACACACATATTGGCAGACTGACGACTCACGGAGGGCCGTAAGAGTTCTTGAACCATATTGTCCGTGGAGACGTAAACAGGGGCACCTACTGTATATTAACACACTCGAAACACAAGGACACTCCTGCAGATTCAACAAGTGTTCAGATGTGTTTGAAATATTATGGGACTTATCTGCTAATGTCATCAGTCCCTAATCTTACACACTACTTAACCTAAATTATCCAAAAGACAAACACACACACCCATGCCCGAGGGAGGACTCGAACCTCTGCCCGGACCAGCCGCACAGTCCATGACTGGAGCGCCTTAGACCACTCGGCTAATCCAGGGCGGCTGCGGACTCTATGTGGTTTCTTTTCTTTCGGACATGTCCGAAAGACCAGCCACCACGCATTCTTACAAGGTAATAATTAGATGACGATAGCTGCTTGTACAAACGGATATCTGTGTTTTGAAATGATTTTGTTATTGTTGTCTCAAGAATATGAATGAGGACTTGTGGAATGTTCTTTCTGTCCCCTAATCACGCACTAGTCGATTAGAAAGTTTGCTATGTTTTAACTGTTTCATTGTTCAGTTACTGTTTTCAGTATTTACATTTCTACCCTCAGCTGGCGAAACATTTATGGAAATTGGATCAATACCACTGTTGCGCTTATTGATAAATGTGACGACAGCTGTCACGAACAAAGAGACGTATTTATTGCATTTACATTGTTTTCTTTTTGTCATCAGTCTTCTGATTGTTTCTATGTGGCCCACCACAAATTCAACTTCTATACGAACCTCTTCATATCTTCGTACATCCATAGTTGATATGGAGGACAGTGTAACGTCAGCTGGTATAAATTTATATTAAAAATTAAGAAATTCCTCCAACTGTATTTAAAGTATCGATTTTATTTTGGCAACTAGTTTCAACGTTGTAACAACGTCGTCTTCAGGCCCATACACTTTTTGACGTCAAGAAGTGTATGATCCTCAAGATGACGTTGTTACAACGTTGAAACTAGTTGCCAAAATAAAATCGACAACTTATATACAGCTGGAGGAATTTCTTCATTTTTAATATAAATTTTAATAGAAATCTTTATATCCACTTGTACCATACAACTTCTGTTATTTGTTTAATGGGTTGCAATCTCTGTCTGCCTCTAGAGTTTCTACCCTCGACGGCTCCTTCTAGTACTGTTGTCTTAACACATCTCGTATCATCCTCTCTCTTCTGCTAGTCAGTGTTCTCGTGTTCTTCGTCGATTCTGCGGAGAACCTCATCATATCTTACCTTATCACTCCAACTAATTTACAACATCCTTACGTAGCACCACAGCTCAAACGCCTAGATTCTCGTATTTCGCAGTTTTCCCAGTCCACGGTTCACCAACATAGAATATTGTGCTCCAAACGTACTGTCTCACAATATTCTTCTTGAAGTTAAAGCCTATGTTTTGCCTGGAAAGGCTTTCTTTCCCTTAGCTAATCTGCTTTCTGTGTCTTTTTCCATGCATCACGTGTTATTTTGTTTGAGCTTTGTCTATTTTGTGGTCACTGGTACTCCTCCTGCGATTTACTGATTGTTCAAGAGTTAGAAAGGCTGTATCCAAACGAAGATTAAGAACAATTCCTAAAATACATAACACAATTTAATATATAATACAATTTATTTAGAATCAGTCACAGGAATAAGACTCAAATACTGTCTTCAGAGAATATTTACAACTCCAATTGGATTTAGTACTGAGAACAATATTCCTATTTATACAGAACTTACTGTACTATACTACACTTCTTAAGAGCTTTGAAATAACAGTTATTCTGAAATGTTAATGGAAAACCAATGTCCAAATCGAATGTAATGGAACAAGGATTATTAGGCAGTTTTTAGACTTTAAAGGTACAAGAAATAATTTTACTATTCAGAGTCCCAAATGGGGAAGATCCAGTGCTCCAAAATCTGTACAAAAGGTAAAATAAAATTTTAGAAACAAGAATAGTTACAGACTAACAGGCGTATCATGAAGACAGCAAAACGTAAGCACGAGTACAAACCGCCTTGGTCGGCCAGGCAGACGTACAGCGTCACGTCTGGCCCCGACTGATCAACCGATCCGCAGCTCTGACATTTAGGCTAGCACTGGAGCAGAACATGTCTATGGCACACCAAATTCGGTCTTGGAAGTACACATAACAATTAACTACCAATTTAAGTAACCAACCGCAATATCGGACTGGTATTCAGATTAGGACAGACCGATGAAACAAAATCGACTCGTGAGCGAGCTAAGAACAAACAAATAATTCCTGTTAAGAATGTATCTGTCTCTCCTTCTTTCTTAATAGCACTGACCAACAAAAAATTATTTTTGAAAGTTTCCTGCAGTTCACGAGTCAGTTCTCTCTAATTTTGGGTCGAAAAGAAAAACAAATATGACAATGAAAAATTATCCTTAGCTCTAGTTTCTGTGATACACGCTACACACACTCACACACTCACTGGTCGTACCGGACTCGAGAGTCCATTACCGCAGCAACGTATTTTCGCCACCTGTCCCTGTCTTGGGCTATTTCCTTCCATTCACCTTCAATACCTAGGCTCCTCAAATCAGCCTTCACATTGTCCTCCCATCTACGCCTCGGTCTCCCCACAATACGTTTTCCCTCTAAATGCCCTACCAGTACTCTGCGCGCTGACCTTCCCTCATCCATTCGAGCTACGTGACCCGCACATCGCAGCCTATGAGATTTAATAATACTGATTATGTCAGGGCTTGAATAGAGTTCGTGAACCTCTTCGTTATGCAGTTTTCGCCACTCTCCGCTAACGTCATCCCTTTTTGCTCCGAAAATTTTCCTCAAAATTTTGTTTTCAAATACTCGAAACGGCTTTTCATTTTGCACAGTGAGAGACCAAGCCTCACACCCATACAGCACAACTGGTAGAAAAATAGTTTTGCATATTCTAATCTTTAAATTCCTAGCCAATATCCGTGATGAAAGTAGTCTATTCAGTGAGAAGTAGCACGCATTTCTCGCCCATAATCTCTTCTTCAATTCGGATTCAATCTCATTTCCCGAAGTGATGTCCACGCCTAGATACTTAAGTGTGTTCACTTTTTGAAACTGCATGTCTCCAACTCCTAACATTTCCTGATCTACTCCTGTTGGCATTCTAGTGGTGACCAGGTATTTAGTTTTGTCTTCACTTATCCTTAGACCTACATCTTCACTAGCCTTGATTAACGCATTCGCATTTGCTGTTACAGATTCTTTCCTATCGGTAATGATGTTTAGATCATCTGCATACCATAATATCTTAATTTTTCCATTTAACGCTCACCCTCTGAATTATCTGCTGCCATTCGTACAATATATTCTAGGACTAAATTAAAAAGTGTCGGCGACAGGGCATCTCCCTGCTTAAGTCCGTTCTTTATTAGAAATTCTTCTGACTCCAATTTCCCCAAGCGTACACTACCTTCAGTCTTTTTCAAACTCGCTTCTATAAGTCTAACATACTACTTTGGTATTCCAAGTTCCAAAAGAATTCTGTACAATTTTGATTGAAATACTGAATCATATGCTTTTGTAAAATCTATGAAAACATTGTGAACTGATTTATTGTATTCCCATTTCTTTTCCAAAATTTGACGCAGGTTGAATCTTTGGTCTATAGTTGACCTGTTCCTCCGAAAGCCAGCTTGGTAATCCCCCACAATTTCATCTGCATATGGTGTAAGCCTGATTAGCAGGATATTCGAGAAAATTTTGGAACATACTGGTAATAGAGATATCCCTACACGCTAGGTGAAAGTAATTCATATTATCAGATTAAGAGAAAAAGATACGTTTTAGTATGTAATGCTAACGACATTGAAAACGTATTTGAAACTTTAAAATGGTAGTTTCATTTTAAGAGTTCTAAGTTGCCGAGAGAATACCTCGCCGATGATTGGGTCTGAAGAGATTCATGTGTTGGCTGCATGAGACCGTCGTCTTTTAGCTTGCCACTTGTAACGACGTTCCGAAGCATCGCTACACGAAGATCAACAGTAATCCGAAAGCATTGCCTCATTCCAATGTCCCTGATAACTTTGTTTCGTAACAGAAATATCCTGATGGAAACTTTCTCCATGATAATCACTCACAGGTCAAAAACTAGGAGGGAAAAAGTCTAAGTGAGAGTGGAGAAAATGGATTTTGATGGACATGTTGCATCCAAGGTTACGATATTTTTTCAGGAGCACTTTCACCAAATGAGCGTAGTTATCATGTCTTTTGATGCCTAAAACTCCACGAATAACTCCCATGAAGCCTTCTCAAGCTTCCTTTCCTTTCCCCTCCAAAACTTAGTCAATGCAGGGTCTTCAACAAATTCTCGAATTTGTGACCCGATAAAAATACCTTCCTTAGCTTTTGCATCACTTAATTTCTAAAATTTTTCTCTTATGTACTTACAGACCCGTTCTTTTTGGTTCAGACTTCAGGCAAAATTTTTCATCAAACCCAGCTTGATAGGTAGGAGTGAAGAAGATCTTTTAGGTCCACGAAAAGCTCTGCAAAGACATTTTTCTCGCTAGGGTCAAGATATCTTACAGGCCAGTCTGCTTTTATATAATGCGATTTCCTATCCCTAATGTCCCACATACATAAGAAGTAGCAATGTTTCGTGTACCCCAGCTGCATTCCTAAGAGTATGGCAAAGACTTTCAGATCGCCACAGATTTTCCATTTGTGTTCGTGATATGAGTCCAAGGTGGCTGTCATATCTGCTTATGTTTCCTCCATGTGAACTGCGTAACCAACGGGAATAGAATGAAGACGGTTGCTATTGCGAAATAATACAGTTTGGAGGAGTCTATGAATGACCTTCATTCAGCTGGAGCATGGTTCAGATTCAAAGATTTCGTCAAGCCCTTATTGTCGCAACAAAAAAGGTTGTTTTCCTTCTCTAAATAGGAAAGCAGTTCCATCTGAAGTTTTCTATACTGTGAGACTGTGACATCAGTTTCGAGAAGATTCCATTTCTGTAGTCGAGACCCAAGAATTTCTGCCATCTCCTTTGACGGGTCAAGGTCTCTACTGATATCACTCAATTCCGATTGAGTTATTCTGTGCGGTTTATTATCTTTTCCCTCAAAATCAGGGCCTGGAGATGTGGAAGGCTTGTTTGGTTCTTCTTCTTTTTGTTCTACGCTGCCTTCATTTTATACTTCAAACACACAATTTTCGGATGGAGTGTGAACCGATAAACTACTTGAATGCGGAATAGGACAATCAGCAGAGCGAAGATTCGGGTACTGAACTGTTCTTTTTTCATAGGTGGAGTCAAGCTGAAATCGCAATCATCTGTATGGTTTGTAGGCTCCCAACAAACAGTAGACTCAGCAAAAGCAATAGATCCTTTTTTCCATTTTCAGCCATTTTCGCAGTGTAACTGAACATGCGTTAGTCACAGCAACAGTACCTATGTTTACGACTTAGAAACAGCATAAGAGCAAATTTTCCCCCAAGCTGAAGACGTTGAACACACAAATGATATGCCACTTCATTTCAGAGGCAAGAGTTGATCTGTCATTTCTGTGGTGATTTTTTAATTTAGCAGATGGATGTAAATAAGAATTAAGTATTTCTGAGCCTGAAACATTTTCATTGAAGGCCAGTGTAGTATATGAAAACTCCGGAAAGATTAGATCAATGACTAAATTTAACGCTCAAGAAGACTGCGCACAAGAAGGAGCACGACATGCCAAAAAATTTATGTAGGTTCGCTCACACTGCTTTTAAAGCAGAACATGCACAACGCACCACAAATGAGTGACTATTCTACAGGTTATTTTGCGCTTTATTGTTCCCGCCGGAAGGAAGCAAGCTACACAACAGAGTGGAACTGTAGTTCGACTAATTCCACATGAAGTATGTCCTCACCGTAATTTTAGCATTGACGATATCTGATCTGGGTGGCGGCGCAGGGAGATCGGTCGACGAAATTCCAAACGGCAACACCTCCAAAAGCAGATCCTACTGCAGACAGACCAGGCCTTTCGGACCGCTCGGCTGCATTCCAACCAGACATCTGAACCGGAATCACACTATCCACACACCGTGTTTTGTGTGACCACTACACATTTTATGGGACCTAGGAGCCTTGGAACCCAGAAAGCCACGGTCTAACCCCATATCACTTTAATTCTCAAAAGGCCACTGAGCTCGCTCCACCTTGCGCTGATCCATACTGTCAAAATCCTCTTTACCACTCCACGCGCGCCCTCTCGCTGAACCTCTCCGCGCACTAGAATCTTTGCCTCAGGCTATGAATTCTTGACGAAGATGCACAGTTCAGTCACCAGTTTGGATGATCTTATCGCTGATCACGGTTTTGCTTTGTTAATCATCTTTACCTTCATGTTTCTTCGGTTTACTCTCAGTCCGCATTACATACTCATCTAGACTGTTCACTCGATTCAACAGGGCCTATATTTTTTTTTTTCACTTTGCCATTTTTTTTTCCTTTTTGTTTCACTTTCATTATGAACTGCAACATGAGGACAGCCTCTGTGATGCCTTTACCTTTTTGAAAGCCAAAGGTGACTCGATACTCAGCACTAGAACGACATACAGAAGCCATGTTGACCTCTTTCTCCCCCACTCCACCCTCCCCACCGTGTCGCTCTCTCTCTCACTCTCTCCCTCTCTCTCTCTCTCTCTCGCTCGCCTACTCGCTCGCTCACAATGTGCTGTCTCGTGCACAGTACCAACAGCCTCAAAGAAATTTGTCACTTTGCTACCTGTGCTGCACTGCTCAAGGCTACATGGTTCGCACCGTGCAGCACAGAGCACAGATCCTAGTCGAATTTGCGACTGCAGTGTTCACAGCCTAATTCAGTGCCCTGACTCTGCACACCGCTTTCGGATTGCAGTATATTCAATTCGTGTTTTTATGGATTGTCACTACAGTTGAAAAATTCTGTATCTGGTGGTGATATTATTATATGTTTATCGAACTGTAAAATTAAACAGTGGAATTTAAAAGACAGAATGGGGCATCGGTTTAAGTGTTGCAAAATAATCTTTCATAGAAATATCAGAGTTGGATCGCCAGGAAAACATGACATCAACGACCAAGACTTCTGGTTAATGTTTTGAGATTCAAGGAGATGATGTAAGGACTTTGAGTACCATCGTTTCAGGAAATGAGGTATATATAATATCTCACTAAAGGTAATATACACACATCAAATAACTATTTGCATCACCCCAGTTCCCAGAACTCCTGAAGATGTGGATATTGTATCACAGATATAGTCCATTTGACTGTTCAGAAATGTCACTAAACCCGCCCAAGATGTAAACAACCACGCATGAGTAGTGCCCTTTAGACGGTCCGACAGCCGATCAGTTCCAGTCAATCCACCACGATGGAGGTACACGGATCGTGTTGTCTGTAGTTCAACCATGCCTACCGCGGTTCGATCGCGTCCGAATTGTTACTTTGTGTAAGGAAGGGCTCTCAACAAGGGAAGTTTCCAGGCGTCTCCGAGTAAACCAAAGCGATGTTGTTCGGACAGGAAGGAAATACACAGAGACAGGAACTGTCGATGACGTGCCTCGCTCAGGCCGCCCAAGGGTTACTCCTGCAATGGATGACCGCTACCTACGGATTATGGCTCGGAAGAACCCTGACAGCCACGGCAACATGTTGAATAATGCTTTTCGTGCAACCATATGACGCCGTGTTACGACTCAAACTGTGCGCAATAGGCTACATGATAGGCAACTTCACTCCCGACATCCATGGCGAGTTCCATCTTTGCAACCACGACACCATGCAGTGCGGTACAGATGGGCCCAACAACATGCAGCATGGACCGCTCACGCTGGCATCACGTTCTCTTCACCGATAAATGTCGCATATGCCTTCCACCAGACAATCGTCGGAGACGTGATTGGAGGCGACCCCGTCAGGCTCAACGCCTTAGACACACTGTCCAGCGAGTGCCGCAAGGTTGTGTTTCCCTGATATTTTGAGGTCGTATTATGTGTGGACGACGTACGCCGCTGCTGCTCAGGGAAGACGCCGTAACGGCTGCACGATACGCGAATGCGATCCTCCACCCATAGCGCAACAACATCGGCAGCATATTGGCGAGTCATTTGTCTTCGTGGATGACAATCCGCACCCCCATCATGCAAATCTTGTGAATGACTTCCTTTAGGATAACGACATCGCTCAATAAGAGTTGCCAGCATGGACAGGGACCATATCGTACATGCCTGCGAGATATTGAAAAGGGTTGTTTACGGACGACGTGACCCAGCAACCACTCTGAGGGATCTACGCCGAATCGCCATTGACAATTGGGACAATCTGGACCAACAGTGCTTTGATGAACTTGTGGATAGTATACCACGACAAATACATTCATGTATCAATGCAAGAGGACGTTGTACTGTGTATTAGAGTTACCGGTGTATACAACAATCTGGAGCATCACCTCTGAAGGTGCAATATGCAATGTGTGGTTTTCATGAGCAATTATTTATTTATTTATCGTATGGCAATACAGATACATAAGAAAGAAACAGACAGATCACTAATATAACAAACGTTAACAATTTCAAACAAACATTACTAATATAACAAAGTTTAAGGATTACAAACAAACATCAAGTCTATTAATATAATGTATCGACTCTGGAGTTGCGAGCAGGAAGTCGTCGGGGCTCCCATTATAGGCCCTTCTGGAACACTCTTCAACAATGTGGCTGATGGTCTGACTTTCTCCGCAGTCACACTGAGGGGTTAGTATTTCACCCCCTTTATACAGGGAGTAAGCACATCTGCCATGACGAGTTCTAATCCTATTTAGAGTGGACCACGTTTTGCGTGGTATGTCAAAACTAGGTGGTTTTTGTGTGATGCAAGGCATGTTATGATTTTGCCATGCGTTCCATTTTTCAGACTATGTGTTTTTGATACTGAAACCTTCGTGTACACAGTTCCTTGCTGTTCTTGTTGGTGGGTTCCTAGATTGAAGCCTAAGAGTGTTTGCTGCCTCTGTGTCTTGGTAGATTGGCAGGCTTCGATTTCCCATGAAGTTTTTGTATTCACGTACAAGGGTGTCAGTACGTCGCAGGTGTGGCAGCGGGATGTGGCTTAATATTGGGAGCCAATGCGATGGTTTAATTACTCCATAAATCGTCCTTAGAGTGTTATGCAACTAGACATCCAACTTTTTTACATGTGGGCTGTTTAGCCAAATCGAAGCACAGTATTCGGCAGCCGAGAATACAATTGCTAAAGCAGAGGTGCGGAGAGTGGAGGCTTCTGCTCCCCAGGTAGTACCACAGAGCTTTTGAATAATGTTGTTTCTTGTCTTTAATTTTTCGGCAGTCTGTGTTAGGTGCTCTTTAAAAGATAGTGTTCTGTCCAGCGTCCTACCAAAGTACTTCGGAGTTTTATTATGCCTGAGAACGGTGTTTTCAAATCGAATATTGAGTTCCTTTCCAGGGAGTTTGTTGTTGAGATGGAAGCAACTAACCTCTGTTTTGGAAGCATTTGGTTGAAGTGTCCACTTACGGAAATATTGACCCATTATCCTCAGGTCTTTCGTTAGGATATCCTCAGATGCTTCAATTGTGCTACATCTTGTAGCGAGGGCCCAATCGTCAACATACCCGAACTTTCTTGATTGTGTTTCCGGCAGGTCTGCAATAGAGAGACTAAACAGCAGTGGTGCGAGCACTGACCCTTGTGGTAAGACATGCTTTAGTTTTTTGGTGGAGCTGTAGTCAGTGTCCATACTTATTTCGAACACTCTGTCATTGAGCATGCTGTCTATTAAGCGTGCTATAGATTTGCAAGGAATTACTCGAAGAATTTTGTACATGATGCCTTCTCTCCACACAGTGTCGTAAGTTGCTGAGAGGTCAATAAAGGCGAATGATGTTTTCAATTTTCTCTGTAATCCCGCCTCAATGTAAGTAGTGAGTGACAACACCTGATCAGTACAACTTCTTCCTGGCTGAAAGCCTGCCTGTTCAACTGGGATCGCCCTGAACCATTCTGGGCTAATTCTGTTATATACGAGAGTATAAGCCTTTCTAGTAATTTGTAAATTACAGACAGCAGGGCAATTGGTCTGTAGCTTTTTGGGTTATTAGCTGTCTTCCCAGGCTTTAGAATAGCTATTACCTTAGAGCGTTTGAGTTCTTGTGGGATATTGCCAGTTTGCATGATGTTTGTGAAAAATTG
This sequence comes from Schistocerca nitens, assembly GCF_023898315.1. Taxonomy (NCBI): domain Eukaryota; kingdom Metazoa; phylum Arthropoda; class Insecta; order Orthoptera; family Acrididae; genus Schistocerca; species Schistocerca nitens. Next base: position 975,220,900 of record NC_064614.1, on the reverse strand, counting down.
AGCCAGCCATACTTGTGTGTACTTGCCACAGTTTATTATGAATTCAGGGTGAACGTTGTCGAAACCTGGTGCCGTTGATGGTTTGACATCTTTCCGAGCTTTTTCTATGTCTTCGCTAGAGAATGGGCGACAGTGTTCAGTTTCTGTGTCTTCATTTTTTTAAGATTTTGAGTTCTCGCTTCACTTGGATTGTATGTGTTTTATCTTTTGGTGTCCTAGACGTGTTAACTAGATGTGCAGCTATGGCATTTGGTCTTACAGCTGCTTTTTGTCGTTGTGCTGGTGGGCTGCTACCAAGTTTTCTTAGGAGTGACCATGCTTGCCTGCTAGATGTTTGGAAATTGAGGCTTTCTACAGTTTCCGTCCACTTTTGTCTTCTGGCAGCATCCAAGCTGTGAAGCAGTTCATCCGCTATTTCCTGATCTCCGGATTGAAGGAAGCTCTGGTATAGTTCTTCGTTGGTTTGGGATCATTCAGGTATGTATTCTTTGCGGTACCCTCTTGGTATGTGCTTCTTGGCCGTGCTTATCATGGCACCAACGAATCTTTGGTAATTTTTGCTGGTAGGTGGTATCCATCCCAAACATTTGTTCAGATATGTGGAGAACCGAGTCCAATTGGCTTTTTTAAAATTCCATCGTGGGCGAGGAATAGAGGTAATTAGGGTAATTTGAGTTCCTGCCTCTATTATGATTGGACGGTGTTGACTGTGCGGAAAGTCGGGCAGAACTCTACGTGAGGCCATGAGAGGTTGGTCTCTGTTGTTGGACGAGACGAAACACAGGTCAGGGTTGTATTCCTGTCTCCAGGCAGCTGATCTAAATGTAAATCGATCCTTAGCATCGAATACATTGTGTAAGTATTCGTCTTCTGCCCATTTTGCTAGTGCTTCTCCATTTGCATCATTGTCTTTATATTTCCACTGTTCATGATGACTATTGTAATCCCCAATGTATGCAGCAGGATGTGGCTGAGTTTGAAAACGTGGGCTGGCCAAGGTGTAGCAGGTGGCTTATAAATATTGGAGACGGTAATGCTTCCGATTTTTGTGACAACGTTATCAATGTCTTCGTTGGTGGATGTAGAAATTAGGAAAGCATTTTCAATATCTTGTTTGACATATGTGGCTACTCCATAAGACCTATGATAGGTCGCTCCCAACAGCTCATAGTCTGGTATTTTGCCCCTTTTATTTAGTTGTTGCACTGTATCACAATGGGTTTCCTGTATAGCAACCAAGTCAATGTTGTTATTTTTTAATAGTTTTGATAGAAAGTGGCACTTAGCATAGCTTATGCCTTCCATGTTTATGTGGCAAATTCGAACCACGGGTCCGAGTCTATTGGTCAGAGGGACCTGCGTAGGGCCGTATGGTCTGTCTGGTGACATAACTCTTATTGCAAGTGTCTTATAATCAGGAGATCCTCAGATTATCTGACTGCCAGTATGGGCTAGTTCATTTAGCATTACCCAGGGTGCACGTGTAGTGTTATACTACGGACGCGAACTAACTTTACACCCCTTCATGAGCAATAAAAGGGCGGAAATGATGTTTCTCATAAGAGTGGCTAGTAGCGCCTCTATGAGGATGCAAATCAGGTTTGCTTTAAATAAACACACTAACGGTCGTGCACGTTACTGACCTTTGAGATTGGACGTGGTGAATTGATGTTCGTCAATAATGCCTTTAAGGCGATAAAGACGCCATAATCGACACCTCACAGAATTTTAAAGATGTCATATAATAGGGCTACAACACGTTGGACGTTTGTTCTGCGCTATTGCAGAAAGACTAGGCATAAATGTAGCCGCTGTCCATGATTGTTGACAGCCGTGGTCACGAGAATGTACGGTCCTAAGAAGACTGGATGCCAGCGGACGCGTCGCACTACCGAAAGGGAAACTCATCGTGTTCGGCGTACGTCTCTGCCATATTGTATTGCATCTGCAGCAGTTTATCAGCAATTGGCACCACAGTGACACAATGTACAGCTACAATTCGGTTACTTGAAATACAGCTCCGGTCGACCCAACGCCATTTGCGACTTCATTGGTGTCAATTAAGAGCTCAGTTGAGGGGATGGTGGATCTGCTGTCTTTTCTGATGGTAGCTGGTTCTGCCTCGCTGCCAGTGACGGCCGTGTGTTGGTTAGAAGGAGGCGAGTTGAGGACCTGCAACCAACATGTCTGCGTGCTGGACACCCGGAGATAGCCTGCGGTGCTATTTGAGATACAGCGGGAGCACTGTCGTTGTCCAACGTACCCTGACTGGTGATTCGACGTGTTGTGCTGCCATTCATGAATATTCCAGGGGGAGTATATTCCAACAGAATAACGCTCGGTCGATACCGCTGATATAACCCAACAGGCCTTGGCCTGCTCGATCCAATAGAGCACATATGGGACATAATAGGACGACAACTCCAATATCATCCATAACCAGCATTAACCGTCCCTGTGTTGACCCAACATGTGCAACACGTATGCAAATCCATACCACAAACTAACATTTAGGCACCTGTGCAACACAGTGCATGCATGTTTGCATGCTTGCATTCAACATTCTGGCGATTATATCGGTTATAAATGCATCAGCGTTTGAACATTTGCAATAACTTATCTTGCGCTTATATGAATCCGTCACCTTGAAATGTTAATCACTTAAATATGTTACCTAGACAAATGTGTCCCTAAATTTGATTACTCTACATTAATTATTTTTTGTGTTGTGAGTTTTTTCGTCAGTGCAGTTGCCCGGTACCTGCTAAGTACGCTGACATTTAAAAACTATACATCCGCACTGCAAAGAAGAGGAGGAAGAATTTTTCATATTTTAGAAATATTAGCTGTCAATAAGTGAAAAAAGTGTGAAGTAAGCAACCCAAAACTGTGAATGAAAAAAGCACAACGGCTTCGGTTTTGGTCAGCTATTGGATTGCACAAGTGGGAGAAGTGTACATGTCACTGACAGTTTGATGAAAGCAGTTTAATAAAAGAAATGTGGCCGACATAATACAGTTCGATTGAAGATCTTCAAAGCACCTTCCTGCATTGCCACTTTCGAACGACGCTGTTTCGCGTCGGATTACCTACCTCTCAGGCTATTTCAAAGATGAACTAGTTGGACGCCTTTAACACAACACATTAATCTTTCAGACAGCAAATTTCCGTACAAAGTTCCATCCAAGTAAGATTTGCTTATGTGATAATTACTGCCAACTAACTGTACTAGCAACGAAATTTTTAAAACGATTTCAATTTTTTTAAGTAAAGCATCCCGACTTACACGATTGTATCCATATTTGTACAGATATGGCCAAGTCAGTGACTAGTAAAACAACTTTCCCTTTGCTAATCTGCTTCCTATGTCTCTCTTTGTCCATCATGGGTTATTTTGCTTCCAATGTAAGAGAACGTTGTAGCTTTATCTAATTCGTGGTCACAATTTTTTCTGATTTTTATCCCTAATTAGACCTCTGCAATATCTCGTAACTTCCATATCTCTTTGGTACTCTCAACCGATATTCTGTCGTCATTAGACTGTTCATTCGATTCATTAGGACCGATACTTTATCGTCAATTTTTCTTGCGATAGTAATATATTATCATTGATATCCTTGCGCTCTGAATTTCAACGCTACTCTTTAATAGGAGACAAAGCTATAAACTGTAGTTTCAGAAATTGTATCCTACTTAGACAACCACTCACGATAAAGATGATGCACCAAATCTAAAACAGGTTCTTGATTAAGCAGAAAAAGTAACCAATTACGTTCAATCACAGCCTCTTTAGCGCCAATCGCTTTCAGTATTGCGTGAAGATCTAGGTGGCAGACATAAATCACTTCAGCTCCACATCAAGGTCAGATAGCTATCTCAGGACAAGATCTTAACAAGAGTATTCGAACTAAGAGTTCAATTATAAGCTTGTATTAGTGACATGTATTTTAAATTAGGAGACGGGTTAAGCGGTTTGACTTAATTATTCAGACTACCTTCTTTGGCACTTTTATTAGGACAAATTAAAGATTTAAATGTATCTTTACAGGAAAACAGACAATAGTTTTCAATACTAGAATAGTTTCTAACGTTTTTTTCTGTCATATGTGTGGAAAATACACATTTTCTTTATTTCTAATTACATATCGCACGCAACATTCTTTTATAAAAGATTGGTAATGTAGAATGTTTGGATTTTAAAAAGCGTTACATATTATTTTGTTATCTATCCTTTCTGCCTAATTTGATTTCAACTCCTCCAAAGCTCTTTTAAATTCTGATTCTAATCCTGGATCTCCTATGTCTTCTAAGTCGACTCCAGTTTCTTCTTCTATCACATCGGACAAATCTACCCCCTCATAAACGGTTTCGATGTATTCTTTCCACCTATCCTCTCTCTCCTCTGCGTTTAACAGTGGAATTCCCGTTGCATTCTTACTGTTATCACCACTGCTTTTAATGTCACCGAGGGTTGTTTTGAGTTTCTTGTGTGCTGAGTCTGTACTTCCGATAATCATTTATTTTTCGACGTCTTCACATTTTTGCTGTAGCCATTTCGTCTTAGCTTCCCTCACTTCCTATTTATTTCATTCCTCAGCGACCTGTATTACATTATTCCAGAGTTTCCCGGAACATTCTTGTACTTCCTCCTTTCATCGATCAATTGAAGTATTTCTTCTGTTACCTATGATTTTATCGCAGTTGCCCTCTTTGTTCCTATATTTTTCTTCCCCGGCTTCTGTGATGGCCCTTGTTAGAGAAGCCCATTTCTCTTCAACTGTACTGCTTACTGAGATATTCCTTATTGCAGTATCTATAGTCTTAGAGAATTTCAACTGTATCTCGTCCTTCATTAGTACTTCCGTATTCCACTTCTTTGCGTATTGATTCTTCCTGACTGATGTCTCGAACTTCAGCCTACTGTTCATCACTACTATATGACGATCTGAGTGTATATCTTCTCCTGGCTACGCCTTACAATCCAGTATCTGATTTCGGAATCACTGTCTGACCATAATGTAATCTAAGTGAAATATTTCCGTATCGCCTGGCCTTTTCCAACTATACCTCCTCCTCTCGTGATTCTTGAACAGAGTATTCTCTGTCACTAGTTGAAACTTGTTACAGAACTCATTTAATCTTTCTACTCTTTCATTCATTGTGCCAAGTCCATATTCTCCTGTAACCTTTTCTTATACTCCTTCCCCTACAACTGTATTCCAGTATCCCATGACTATTAGATTTTCGTCACTCTTTACATACTGTATTACTCTTTCAATATCGTAATACACTGTCTCTATCTCTATCTCTTCATCTTCAGTTTGGGACGTCGGCATGTATACCTGAGTTTCCGTTGGTTTGCTATTGATTTTGATAAGAACAATCCTGTCAATGAACTGTTCACAGTAATACACTGTCTCCCGTTATACCATTTTCTGGTGCTGTTGGTATTATCCCACACTCATTTTACCAGACATCCTAGTCTTCATTTCACTTCACTGACTATATGATACTATATCTAGATTGAGCCTTTGCATTTCCCTTTTCACATTTTCTACTGTCTCTACCACGTTGAAGCTTCTGACTTTCCCCCCTTCCCCCCCCCCCCCCACCCCTCACTTCCTACACGTAGAACGTTATCCTTTTGCTGATTATTCAATCTTTTTCTCAAGGTTACTTCCCATTGGCAGTCCCCTCCTGGAGATATGAATGGGGGACTATTCCGGAATCTGTTGCCAATGGAGCGATCATCATGACGCTTTCCAGTTACAGGCCATATGTCCTGTGGATACACGTTACGTGTCTTTAATGCAGTGGTTTCCATTGCCTTCTGCATCCTCATGTCGTTGATCACTGCTGATTCTTCCGCCTTTAGGGGTAATTTCCCACCCCTAGGACAAGAGAGTGCCCTGAACCCCTGTCAGCACCTCCGCCCTCTTTCACAAGGCCGTTTGCAGAATGAGGGGTAACTTCTTACGCCGGGAGTCTTGGCCGCCAATGTTGATTATTAATCAAAATTTTTTAAGAAACGTGGCTCTGAGCACTGTGGGACTTAACTTCTGAGGTCATCAGTCCCCTATAACTTAGAACTACTTAAACCTAACTAACCTAAGGACATCTCACACATCCATGCCCGAGGCCGGATTCGAACCTGCGACCGTAGCGGTCACGCGGTTCCAGACTGAAGCGCCTAGAACCGCTCGGCCACTTCGGCCTGCGCAAAATTTAAAGAGCGGTGGGATTCGAATCCGGGACCGAAGACGTTTTGAATACGAATGACAGACGCTACCCTTTTTTATTGTTCTCATTTTGTTTGTTACATTTGCTCGGTGCGGATGTCCCATAACACCTGTTCAAGTTCACAGTGTTGAGCCGTTGACTCCGTTTTTTTATTACAGAGCGCAGCTAACCATGTGACCGAATACGCTGAGCTACCGTGCCCGCACCCCTAGACCACGGGTGACGTTACCCTTAGACCACAGGTAACAGAATAACCACCATAAAACGTGAAGTTTAGAACTGTTTTTGCTGGCAGGAGAGAATTAGCTTTTTAACACCGTATGTGTTCGTTGGTAAGTCAGATGAATTACCAAATGACAGTTTTGTACGCGGCAACAACAGTTGAGAGATTCATACCTCACAAATTGGTAAGAGATGGAACTGATCCCCCATGGTACACAAAACAGGTCCGATCGCTGTTGCAGAGGCAACGGAAAAAGCATGTGAAGTTCAGAAGAACGCGAAATCCCGAAGATTGGCTAAAATTCACAGACGCGCTAAATTTTGCACGGACTTCAATGCGAGATGCCTTTAATAGGTTCCACAACGAAACATTGTCTCGAAATTTGGTAGAAAATCCGAAGAAATTCTGATTGTATGTAAAGTACACAAGCGGCAAGACGCAGTCAATACTTTCGCTGCGCAATGCCGATGGTACTGTTACCGACGACTGTGCCGCTAAAGCGGAGTTATTGAAAGCAGTTTTCCGAAATTCCTTCACCAGGGAAGACGAATAGAATATTCCAGAATTTGAAATACGAGCAGCTGCTAGCATGAGTTTCTTAGAAGTAGATACCTTAGGGGTTGAGAAGCAACTCAAATCGCTTGATACGGGCAAGTCTTCAGGTCCAGATTGTATACCGATTAGGTTCCTTTCAGATTAAGCTGATACAATAGCTCCCTACTTAGCAATCATATACAACCGCTCGCTCACCGATAGATCTGTACCTACAGATTGGAAAATTGCGCAGGTCGCACCAGTGTTTAAGAAGTGTAGTAGGAGTAATCCATCGAACTACAGACCTATATCATTGACGTCGGTTTGCAGTAGGGTTTTGGAACATATATTGTATTCCAACATTATGAATCACCTCGAAGTGAACGTTCTATTGATACGTAATCAGCATGATTTCAGAAAACATCGTTCTCGTGCAACGCAGCTAGGTCTTTATTCGCACGAAGTAATGGCCGCTATCGACAGGGGATCTCAAGTTGATTCCGTATTTCTAGATTTCCGGAAAGCTTTTGACACCGTTCCTCACAAGCGACTTCTAATCTAGCTGCGGGTCTATGGGGTATCGTCTCAGTTTTGCGACTGGATTCATGATTTCCTATCAGGAAGGTCGGAGTTCGCAGTAATAGACGGCAAATCATCGAGTAAAACTGAAGTGATATCAGGTGTTCCCCAGGGAAGCGTCCTGGGACCTCTGCTGTTCCTGATCTATATAAATGACCTGGGTGACAATCTGAGCAGTACTCTTAGGTTGTTCGCAGATGATGCGGTAATTTACCGTCTAGTAAGGTCATCCGAAGACCAGTATCAGTTGCAAAGCGATTTAGAAAAGATTGCTGTATGGTGTGGCAGGTGGCAGTTGACGCTAAATAACGAAAAGTGTGAGGTGATCCACATGAGTTCCAAAAGAAATCCGTTGGAATTCTATTACTCGATAAATAGTACAATTCTCAAGGCTGTCAATTCAACTAAGTACCTGGGTGTTAAAATTACGAACAACTTCAGTTGGAAAGACCACATAGATAATATTGTGGGGAAGGCGAGCCAAAGGTTCCGTTTCATTGGCAGGACACTTAGAAGATGCAACAAGTCCACTAAAGAGACAGCTTACACTACACTCGTTCGTCCTCTGTTAGAATATTGCTGCGCGGTGTGGGATCCTTACCAGGTGGGATTGACGGAGGATATCGAAAGGGTGCAAAAAAGGGCAGCTCGTTTTGTATTATCACGTAATAGGGGAGAGAGTGTGGCAGATATGATACGCGAGTTGGGATGGAAGTCATTAAAGCAAAGACGTTTTTCGTCGCGGCGAGATCTATTTACGAAATTTCAGTCACCAACTTTCTCTTCCGAATGCGAAAATATTTTGTTGAGCCCAACCTACATAGGTAGGAATGATCATCAAAATAAAATAAGAGAAATCAGAGCTCGAACAGAAAGGTTTAGGTGTTCGTTTTTCCCGCGACAGTACGTATGATTGTGGTTCGAAGAACCCTGTGCCAAGCACTTAAGTGTGAATTGCAAAGTAATCATGTAGATGTAGATGTAGATGTCTCTCAGCAGCAGTATACAAGTTTCAACAGATAATTACCACAGACAACCGACTGAAAATTATTTTTAATACGTTAACCTAGGTTACGATACCTCTAAGAACGTCTTCACCAGAATGAAATTTTAACAACCGTGAAGTTAAATTGCAAGCAGGCGATAGTCAAAATTACGAGAAGACATTAAAAGTAAAAAATTTAAAATCTAGCTTTAGTTATACAGTTTAATGAACATCATCGGACTTCACGTTTGTTAAAATTTCTTTCTGATCAAGACATCCTTATAGGTGGTGAAACGTAGGTCAATATAGATTATTTGTAACCGGTTCGCTGGTCGCTGTGGTATTTTTTCCACTGAAATGTTATAGACGAAATATTTGAAGAACTGGCCCACTGTCTCCGTGATGTGCTTGCATCTTTGGAGTAGTATTTTCCTGAAGAGCAGAAAACAAAACTAGAAAGCGAATCATGGGCCCTGAATTCTTTTGCACAGAATTTGCAGAAGCCAGAAAATATATCAAACGAAACCTATGAATCGTTCTTCCTATGAGTCCTTCCTTGTCACGGTCCGTCCGGCTTCCCCCGTCGGAGGTTCGAGTCCTAGCTCGGGCGTGGTTGTGTATGTTGTACTTAGCATAAGTTAGTTTTAGTAGTGTGTAAGTCTAGGGAACGATGATCTCAGCGGTTTGGTCCCTTAGTAATTCACACCCATACACGCACACACACACACACACACACACACACACACACACACACACACACACACACACGTGTGTCCTTCATAGAAACGTTATCAGATTCCAGCTCAGGATCGTATTTCAGAACAAAGTCACTTGATGATTATAGGTGTGGGGTTCGTGATGGACAGTCACAACTTGCCACACAGTCTCTGCCAGTTCTTCTCCCATTCCCAGAAACGTACTTTGAGATTAAGATTATCACTTTATGCAGCCGATTGTATCATGTCCCAGTTTTTGTATGATTTTCATTAAATGATTATGATTAAGGAATGAAGATAAAGACCAGGTTTTGCTTCTTTGTGGTCTCCGAAAATATTTGGTATTTCACAAATGTTCCGTCACCTAAATATTTGCGAACCGACGAGATAACTGATCTTAAATTTTCTTTACCATACAGGTTGTTTCAGAATGACGTTTTAAAATTTTGGGGACAAGTTTCTTATACCGAAACAAAAATAAGTCCAGCAAACATGGACCCTAAAGTGCATACCGTAAGAAGTACACTACTGGACATTAAAATTGTTGCACCGAGAAGAAATGCAGATGATAAACGGGTATTCATTGGACAACTATATTATACTAGAACTGACATGTGATTACATTTTCACGCAATTTGGGTGCATAGATCCTGAGAAAACAGTACCCAGAACAACCACCAATGGCCGTAATAACGGCGTTGATACGCCTGGGCATTGAGTCAAACAGAACTTGGATTGCGTGTACAGGTACAGCAGCCTATGCAGCTTCAACACGAAACCACAGTTCTCAAGAGTAGTGACTGGCTTATTGTGACGAGCAAGTTGCTCGGCCACCATTGACCAGACGTTTTCAATTGGTGAAAGATCTGGAGAATGTGCTTGCCAGGGCAGCAGTCGAACATTTTCTGTATCTAGAAAGGCCCGTAGAGGACCTGCAACATGCGGTCGTGCATTATCATGTTGAAATGTAGGGTTTCGCTGGGATCAAATGAAGGGTCGAGCCACATCTGAAATGTAACGTCTACTGTTCAAATTGCGGTCAATGCGAACAAGAACTGACCGAGACGTGTAACCAATGCCACCCCAAACCATCACGCCGGGTGATAAGCCAGTATGGCGATTACGAATACACTCTTCCAATGTGCGTTCACCGCGACGCCGCCGAACACAAATGCGACCATCACGATGCTGTAAACCAGGGCCGGCCAGAAATTTTGCACGCGTGCTGTGCTCCTGCACATGTGCAACTTCCGGGTCACAGCGTGCACGCCGCAGCCGTCAGCGTTCATGTAGTGCATGTTTCTACGCACAGATGTCGCTCCTCTGTTACACAAAGTGCGTTATCGACACCTCGTATGTATATCACAACCTGGGCTGTATCTGTAAGATCTGTTGCTTCATCGAGCGCAACAGAGAAAGCAACAAAGTATTTAGCCTTATTTATTAGTTGCCTGTGCAGATCGCCGGTCATAGCACTGATACGTCTTGTCACTGTTTGTTTGGATGGACTGATTTCTTGAAACCTGATAACGTTCGCGGGACACACAAGTTCTGCAGCATCAATCAGACAGCCGGCCGTGGTGGTCTAGCGGTTCTAGGCACTCAATCCGGAACCGCGCGACTGCTACGGTCGCAGGTTCGAATCCTGCCTCGGGCATGGATGTGTGTGATGTCCTTAAGTTAGTTAGGTTTAAGTAGTTCTAAGTTCTAGGGGACTGATGACCACAGATGTTAAGTCCCATAGTGCTCAGAGCCATCTGAACCATTTGCACCATCAATCAGACACCCTTTCACAAACTCCCCTTCGGAAAAGGGTTGCCCAGATTGTGCAATTCTTAATGCGATTTTAAAACTTGCTCGCAGTGAAGATTTAGTGTGGTTGTCATTCTGGAAAATTGAAAACAGTACATTGTACAGCGTACAGTAAAACAGGCATAAATGTAACACAAGAAACTAAGAGTTCAAGAAGTATCAGTTACTTTGACGTACAGTAAAATCGAGTTGGTGTGTCTCATCCATTTTCTGAAGGACATTTAATTTTGCTTGCCGTTCTTCACTGTTGAGTACACTACACTCGTCTTTGTGATATGTGTTGTAATGTCTTTCAATTGATAACTTACGCCGGACGCCTATTATTCGGCGGCACAGCAAATACTGTGAGCTTTTACCAACAGCTACAAAAAATAATTGCAGTTCACATCCTTTGCTTTTTCACAGTACTTGCCATTTCTCAGTACTTCTCTGTTAAGATTACGATCACCAGGGGTAAACGAGACTGGATATGTTGCGCTCTTGCTTGTACCACAGGGAAGTGGAGCCGCCGCCGTTCATTTAGGACACATGTCTAATAACAGATGTCGCTGTCGCTCGCTGTCGCACAAGTGCGCACATGTGCAGCACTTCCGCACGTCTGCACACTGAGCAGCGTTTGGCCGGCCCTGCTGTAAACAGAACCTGGATTCATTCGAAAAAATTACGTTTTGCCATTCGTGCACCCAGGCGTGTCGTTGAGTACACCATCGCAGGCGCTCCTGTCTGTGATGCAGCGTCAAGGGTAACCGCACCCATGGACTCCGAGCTGATAGTCGATGCTGCTGCATACATCGCCGAACTGTTCGTGCAGATGGTTATTGTCTTGCAAACGTCCCCATATGTTGACTCATGGATCGAGACATGACTGCACGATCCGTTACAGCCATGCTGGTAAGATGCCTGTCATTTCGACTGCTAGTGTTACGAGGCCGTTGGGATTCAGCTCGGCGTTCCGTATTATCCTCCTAAACCCATCTATTCCATTTTCGGAAAACAGTCGTTGGATCTCGACCAACGCGAGCAACAATGTCTCGTTATGATAAACCGCAATCGTGATGGGCTATAATTCGACCTTTATCAAAGTCAGAAACGTGATGGTACACATTTGTTCTCCTTATACGAGGTATCCCAACAACGTTTCAGTAGGCAACGCCGGTCAACTGCAGTTTGTGAATGAGAAATTGTTTGGAAACGTTCCTTATGTCAGCACGTTGTAGGTGTCGCCACCGGCGCCAGCCTTGTGTGAATGCTCTGAAAATCTAATCATTTGCATATCACAGCATCTTCTTGCTGCCGGTTAAATTTTGTGTCTGTAGCACGTCATCCTCGTGGTGTAGCAATTTTAATGGCCAGTAGTGTATGAGCACTTGTTCAGTAGAAAAGCTATGTTTCACTGTAGCAGAGGTTAATAAGTGCTCGCAACTCTTAAGCTATGCATTTTAGAGTGTATGTGCATTAGACAGGTTTTTCTTGTTTGGGTATATACTACCTATTCCCAAAAGTAGGAAAACAAATATATTACCGTAGAAGAGTTGTGGTTCGCAGTTTCGAGCATCAAGCTCTCATGGCTCTTAAGGCATGCATTTTGTAAAGGATGTTTGCCGGACATTTTTTCTTGCTTTTGTACAAGAAACCTGCATCCAAATTTTTGTACGTCATTCTGAGACATCCTGTAAATGTACATTATGGATAAGAAACGGAAAGTAGCCAAGTCTTACGTCACCACCTACGACGCACTTTGCTGAATTTCAGACACCGGAGCTGCGGCCGCAGACAGTGCTTGCTCTTCGCGGCAGACAGCCGGGCGCGGCTGACACGGTCCCCCTCCCCTTCGGCCGTGGCCGCAGGCAGACAGATATCTTAACACGAGTTGAGCCGCGCGCTCCCCTCGGCCGCTTGTTTGCTCAAAGTTTTGCCGACTGTATGGAGATGGCGCCCTGGGAAATTGAACAGCCGGGCCGGGCCGCGCCGGCCGTCTATCGGCAGTTCCGGAGACATCCGCCACCGCCGCAGGGCGCCCGCATCCTCCACCTAACCACCACCTTTCAGCGACTGGCGTTCGCCGTCATCGACAGCCTGCGCTGCCACCTAGACTTCATACTGTCGTCTCTAGGCGTAGAACTCCTTATCAGGCTTCGTGGCGCACAAGGCGGTTCCTATAATCTTTTAAAATCCCCCGAAGCGACGTAGATGGTGCAGGAACAATTAATTTAGTATAATAAACATTGGACCACAAATGTTTCGAAAACTACCCCAAAAGTGGATGAAAAGTGTTGAACATGTGACGTCACCAGCTGGCTTACCTTGCCACACGTACGGCGATTAGGCTTGTCGATCCTATCATCACCGGCATTTAGCAGTGCTGCAAATCTCTCCACTAAGGTAACGTACGCTACTGGCCATTAAAATTGCTACACCACGCCGATAACGTGCTACAGAAGCGAAATTTAAGCGACAGGAAGGGGATGCTGTCATATGCAAATGATAAGCTTTTCAGAGTATTCACAAAAGGTTGGCGCCGGTGAAGACACCTACAACGTCCTGACATGAGGAAAGTGTCCAACCGATTTCTCATACACAAACCGCAGTTGACAGGCGTAGCCTGGTGGAACGTTGTTGTGATGCCTCGTGTAAGAAGGAGAAATGCGTACCATCACGTTTCCGACTTTGATAAAGGTCGGAATGTAGCCAATCGCGATTGCGGTTTATCGTATCGCGACATTGCTGCTCGCGTTGGTCGAGATCCAATGACTGTTAGCAGAATATGGAATCGGTGGTTTCAGGAGGGTAATACGGAACGCTGTACTTGATCCCAACGGCCTCGTATCACTAGCAGTCGAGATGACAGGCATCTTATCCGCATGGCTCTAACGGATCGTGCAGCCACGTCTCGATTCCTGAGACAACAGATGGGGACGTTTCGAAGACAACAACGATCTGCACGAACAGTTCGACGACCTTTGCAGCAGCATGGACTATCAGCTCGGAGACCATGGCTGCGGTTACCCATGACGCTGCATCACAGACAGGAGCGCCTGCGATGGTGTACTTAACGACGAACCTGGGTGCAAGAATGGCAAAACGTCATTTTTTTGGACGAATCCAAGTTCTGTTTACAGCATCATGATGGTCGCATCCGTGTTTGGCGACATCGCGGTGAACGCACATGAGAAGCGCATATTCGTCATCGCCGTACTGGTGTATCACCTGGCGTGAGGGTATGGGGTGCCATTGGTTACACGTCTTGGTCAGCTCTTGTCCGCATTGACGGCACTTCCTTCATTCGATCCCTGCGAAACCCTACATTTCAGCAGGATAATACACGACCGCATGTTGCAGGCATACAGTTTACAAGCCAAAGAGAAAATAACTTCTTCTAAGAGCAATTATTGATCGAAATTTTCCGTTACATTATCCAAATCAATAAAGTTGCCTATATGCTAATTCAGGGTATAAGCTAATCCCATTCCATATTTCCTCCAAACCCGACCACCCTTTGTAGCGAAAAAAAAAAATAATTCACACACAAACTTTGACATTTACACTGAGGTCACAGAATTCACGGAATACCTACTAATATCATGTCATACCACCTTTAGTCCGCAACAGTCCAGTAATTCCATGTAGCAGGAACAAGTCGTTGTACGTCCCCTACAGAAATACTCAGCCACGCTGCATCTACCGCCTTCCAAAGTAATGACGAAAGTCATGCTCGTGCAGCATCTTGTGCAAGAACTGATCTCTCGATTACGTCCCATATACGTTACACAGTATTTACGTCGGGCGATCTGGGAAGTCCATAAATGGCTGCAAATGGTCTCCCAGTAGCCAAACGTAACCACTTCCTATAACTGATTCAGTTGGCCCAGAGGACCTAGTCTGTTACGTGTAAACGCAGCCCACACCACAAAGGAATTACCACCAGCTTCCATAGCGCTTTGTTGTCAACTTGGGCTTCGTGGGGTCTGAGCCACACTCAAACGCAATCATCAGCTCTTACCAACTTAAATCTGGACTCAAGGTTTTCCAGTCGTCTAGGATCCAACCGATATGATCACAAGCGCAGGATAGGCGTAGCAGGCGATGTCGTGCTGTTGTCGGAGCCACTCGCGTCGGTCGTCCGCTGCCGTTGAAAATTAACGCCAAATTTCGTCGCGCTGTACTGACGCATATGTTACACCTTACGTCTCAAATTGATTTCTGCGATTATTTCAGGCAGAGTTGCTTGCCTGTAAACACTAACAAATCTAGGCAACCACCGCTACTATCGGTGGTTGAGTGAAGGCCGTCTGTGGTGAGAGGCAATACATGAAATTTGTTATTCTCGACACACTCTTGTCACTGTGGATCTCGAAATATCGAATTACCTAACGTTTTTCGAAATAGAATGTCCCGTGCTTCTACCTCCAACTACCACTCCGCATTCAAACATATTAAGTCCCGTCGTGCGGCTATAAACACGTCGAAAACGTTTTCACACGAATCACCTGAGTACAAATGACTTGGCCTATGCACAGGCCTTTCACACGTTGTGTGCCAGATATTACCGGCATCTGTATATGTGCATGTCGCTGTCCCAAGACATTTGTCACCTCAGTGCATGCACTGAAATGGTACTGTTGATGTGTGGCGCTATTTCCTGAATTTTGTTTTCCCTGACTGAAGCGATTAACTAGCAACTAGCAGTTTTTTTCCCCCATTAAACTGTTATTTAAAAAATGTTAATACCAAAACTCATTATCCAGCGTATGCTCCATTACTAAAGCTACCTCTTGGAGGTATTGAGGCGCGAGCCACTTGTGGCGCAGAAAACCGCAATATAAAAATAAATAAATAAATAAATTTGAGACGATGGGAGAACCGGACACAATAGTGGGAAAAGCAGGCGCCAGGTTGAGATTCATAGGAAGAATTCTAAGAAAATGTGACTCATCGACGAAAGAAGTAGCTTACAAAACGCTTGTTCGTCCGATTCTTGAGTATTGCTCATCAGTGTGGGACCCTTACCAGGTTGGATTAATAGAAGAGATAGACATGATCCAGCGAAAAGCAGCGCGATTCGTCATGGGGACATTTAGTCAGCGCGAGAGCGTTACGGAGATGCTGAACAAGCTCCAGTGGCGGACACTTCAAGAAAGGCGTTACGCAATACGGAGAGGTTTATTATCCAAATTACGAGAGAGCACATTCCGGGAAGAGATGAGAAACATATTACTACCGCCCACATATATCTCGCGTAATGATCACAACGAAAAGATCCGAGAAATTAGAGCAAATACGGAGACTTACAAGCAGTCGTTCTTCCCACGCACAATTCGTGAATGGAACAGGGAAGGGGGGATCAGATAGTGGTACAATAAGTACCCTCCGCCACACACCGTAAGGTGGCTCGCGGAGTATAGATGTAGATGTAGATGTAGAATATATGTCGCCCAGAACTCACTCGTTCACTTAAGGAAGAGCAAAACTCTAGGCTAGATTTAATGCACTCATTTGATAGTTAAATTTCATGGATGACTTTTTAGTCAAGTTACCCTGCCAGGGGAACAGTAGTCACTTTCACCGCGCCATGATAACAGACTTCTTTTCGGAATAAGAGGCAGCTTGTGTGACTCTCCCACTTTCTTATGTTAAAAAATAGCATTACTTACGTCATTGGTTTGACTGCTGTGAGTAATTAAAATTTACTTTCTCTTTCTGGTTTTCACATTGGCTAGTGCCGCCATATTTTGAAATGTGTTCTTTGAAAGCGAATTCTGTCGTTGGCTACCCTATGTACATGAAGACACTAGGATGGAAAAATTAATTATTTTTTAGACTTATTCTTCAGTTGTCTGATAGTATAGCTTACGTTAGGGCCCAGTCATTTACTTTTTAGTTGTAGGTCATTTTCTATGGTTTGATGTGAGGTGGGATGTATATAATGATGACCTACAGGTAAACTAATTTTTTTTCTTTTCCACAGTGTTGAGTATCAGGGAATCAGTATCCCTAGTAGTTAACAGGAAAACATTGTAGCATTAGTTCAAAATTTTATTTTGAAAACCAAGACCTGTTCCTGCCACCTGGGCCATTTTTAAGTAGTTAATAGCGTATCATCGTGGAGATACACAGATGCATATTCCCAACAGAAAAATTATTAAAGTAATAAGCATATGCATACTGCGTGTTTGTAAGTAACTACAGGATGATAAGCGGGTAACTACTTGATCACAGTGTCATAAACCGGTCGTGGTTTTCATAAACAAAATGTCAACCGATGTAATTTATTTCCTCTTCATTCAGCTTTTATGAAAACGTTAATTCACTTTGGAGTTAAAACTAAAAATGGTCAGAGAAACTAAGATTTTAACTTTCGTAGTTTTGTGAACAATGAGCAAAACAAACTAGCGATTAATGTTGAGACACATTGTAGCGTACGATTTCATTCATCTGCAAGGAAAGTTTTTTAAAGGGACGTAAAGACTAGTCTTCCATCGGACTACACACTACACTCAGATACGTTTACGTGGGTATAACAAGGATTTATACAAGATGGGTACCTCATCAATTATAATGGGTCTCACGGTTTAAAGTACATGCCGAACCAGGGTGCTGCTTGGGATTTCCCCCATCTGAAGGTAAACATTATAAGTGAATTGGTAAGTCATTTCGAAATTCTGAGACAGGCAATGCCATACCACTTCCAATAGGATCGTGACTAGCAAAATAGTCTGGCACTCAAACCAACCGTCCCCTATTTGCTGCTTATTTTTAAATATGAGAACAATGAATTAAGGAACTTTATTTTGATTTAACACTTATTTTTCTAAGCTACCAAAAGTGCGACACACGTCTGAATTGACTACGAAAGGCATTGGACGTCTATATGTACGTCGATTAGATTTCTGCAAAAGACAATATTTAGTGGGTTACTGTTCTGAGGTAAGCCCGTTATTCTTATTTTCTTTTTGTAGTTTCCACACAAAACACTAGCATGACGTATCGTATTGTTGAAACATTGAGAAGTGAGTTTCTATTGAGTCAGTTCTAAATACCGTGCGTATTGTGTCCGTTTTCTCACCCAAGTTACAATGTGCCACTATGTGATTGGTTCATTTACTTGACCAGGGTATAAAGACATAACGACGTACATGGAGGTTAATTTTAAGCCGTCCAGAATGTGACTGAATATGTATTTTGTTTACAATTACAGCCAATAATGTGGAAGCAATTTTAGTGTTTCTTAAGCACACGGAACAGTGTTTAGTGTTTACATACGTTCATTGACACCTGATCAGGTATTATACTCTGCGCATACAACACACACACACACACGCACACACATAAATGATGCAACATCATAACATTAGTAATTCTACGACACAGCACATTACCGTTAGTTGGTTCGACACAATAACTTCTTCACACAATTTTTGAGACGTAACGGATTGTGTACTGCGTCCCACACCGAGCGACAAGTCACGGACAATAAAGATAATTTGTTCGTCAGGCGCACATCGTGGACCCCTGTGATCCAGCAGCAGTGTCGACAAAAATTCCAGCCCCTGAGGTCGTCATTAGTACCGAGCACAGTTTATTTATTCAGAAGGTCGTTTAGTGGTCGTGCATCAATAAAGAAAACGAGGTAAAAAAATTATATTTTCCATGTGCAGATCAATCCCATGGGCCAGTAGTAACTACTTAGTCTATTTACTCACAGAACTTCGCAAAATACAGCAAAGAACAAAGTGAATAGCTGGGGCTTCAGGTCGCTGGTTTACTTCATGGTCAAACAAACTTCCCTATCGGCAACCTTCCAGTATATTCTTCCAGCCGGTCCGCTATAAATAGTGAAAACAGAGACTAATGTTTAACAAAGGCCATAAGCTACAGTATGTATAGGCCCTACATAGGCCGATACCACAATTATAATTGTGACAAAATAAAACACCTACAGCCGTCCTTAGGATTTTATTTTATTTTGTAGCAACCAGTTTCAGCGCTTCATTGCGCCATCTTCAGGCTGTTGTTGATGCGGTAAGGTTTGATATGATCCCTGTATATATCACATCAGTTGCCAGCATAACTAGCTACGCAGATAATGTGTCAGCACTCCAACCATCAATTGTCAACAACAGCCTGAAGATGAAACTAGTTGCAACAGAATAAAATAAAATCATAACGATGGCTCTTGGTGTTTTATTTTGTCACAGTAGTAAACGGCCGTCGCCCCAAAGACCTCCCGTCAAGAGAATGGACATAAAGAAACAATTATAATTAGTTAAATCTCAATGTATTGTCGTTGATTTTCTCGAAATGGAAGACTGCGGAGATTCATAATTATTTTTTAAAGAACATATCAAGGGAAAATATAAAATGTTGTGCTGGCTCCGCGCGCTTAGAAACGAACGCTGGTTAAATGCTTGACAACTTTTTATGTCTCTTACGAGTTCTCCGTGCAGCATCATGCAGCATCGCATCAGTGCAAATGTCTATTAGGTAAAGCATTGCCTGCTAAGCCCAATTTTCAAGGTTACTTTCATTCTACTTCGAACTATTACTACCCTCAAGCAGTGTGTTCTAAGAAGCGTAAAACCATTAATCTGTATAATTCTTCTTCGTTTAATAGTAACTTTACATCTACAATCAACAATTTTCGAAGTCATTTTACGCACTCAACTGCATGAAACATTAGTCTGTTCATCGAGATATCCTTCTCATCTGCTGTACAGGTGAAATCGAATCAAGAAAACAAATGTTCCAATTTGTCAAAATTTGAAAAACTGCGTTTTCTAGAAAGAGAAGTGAAGCATTAAACGTAGTCCACTTACACAGTCACGTCAAACACAGTAGCACATACATTTTTTTCTACAGAGCGAGAGGACATTATTTCTTGCGTAGGAGATAGTTACGCTATTTTTATTTAATCGTTTTGAGTATGTACTTCATGAAGTAATTTTCCTTTCATTCGTAAAATGTAAAGTTAGAAAAACTTTCTACCAGCGCATATAAAAAGGAGAAATTAAAAAAAAAATGCATAACGATGATCTGTGTGTAATAATATTTTATTTTGCTACCGGTTTCCGTTCTGAACCATCATCAAGGGCAGGAAAATTATCAAATGTCATACATGCTTTAAAAATTAGTTATCACAGGAAACCATAAATCCCAAGATAACACAAAATCGGAAATTGCAACAAGGTAAAATATGGTGGGACAGTGACACAAGGACAGCAATTTTGGTACATCTCTTGCTGTTCTTGTTTCAACGTGCCATTATGTATTTATCTTGTTATAATTTTCGATTTTATATTACCTTGGCGATTGTGATTTCTTGTGATTGCTTATTTTTAAACCATGTATGACGTGTGATACATGTGTGGTAATTTTCCTGCCGGATGGTGGTTCAGAACCGAAGCTGGCAGCAAAATAAAATAACATTATTACAGGCAGGACACTGTTAGGCATTCTTTTTAAATTCGTACATGCTCTTAACCATCCCCTAAGCAAGATGATTAAACAGAACCGTTTGTCGCAAAATAGTGAAGAATGGATAACATTTTATAACCATCAGGCTACATTTCTTTTAGCACATTGTTTATGTATTCATATGGCGTGAGCAAAGTTTCTGTTTTATCTACTCTCTGATCTTTAGTTCCGCTAACAGCGTGTTAAGTCACAGAAGCGTCACCTCCCCAAAGTGACAGCAACTAGGGCAGCGTGCACCAAAGAAGAGCCTACGTGTTAATGAACGCTGGCGCACTGTTCTGCGAAATGAACTCTGTGATGCTCTCGTATTCTAGAAGGCCAATGTTTTCCGAAAAGAGGAAGCGTGAAGGCTGGTGGGGACTGCGGCACCGGAGATGCTAAGTGAATCATGAAAACATTCAGTGACTCTGAGATCGCTTTTAGATGAGACGTGGGGGAGGAAGTCTCTGGCACAGGCTGCCTGGGGCCGCCTCCCCTTTGTCTTGGGGAAGCGACAGGGCTGGCCGCCGAGCGCGAGCGAGCGCGCACGCACACGCACACACACACACACACACACACACACACACACACACACACACAGAGAGAGGGAGAGAGAGGGAGGGAGAGGGAGAGAGAGACAGAGACTAGGGCGAGCGATCAGATGGTTCGAGGATTGAGAGGCTTCTAGCCCTCATTTTGCTGAGCAGGTATGTAGGGATTGCAAATGGTTGCATACCTAACAAGTAATAATGAAGTAGCAACAGCAATTTATTATAGGTTGAAAATCTATTGGTCGTATTTATTAGTTATAGGATCCATCCTGAACTGATTTAAATACATTCTATACTGCACGTAAGATAACTACAGGTACTTCGCACAATACAATTATTCTGAAAATTAGTAGTTACACGTACTGGAAACAATTAGTATGACATTTCATAACTGTGTTGAAAGTATGAGGCTACAAGCAATAATCACAAGTTCACATTTATACATCGATGCATGTAACCTATTCACAGCCACGTGCATACAGTATTTAGTAACTCTTTCTGCTTTTTACGCTGCATGCATGTACCACAAGTTACAAAATGGTATCTACAAAATTTATGCTGCTTACCAATATAAACTTTGCTCAGCATAGGCATTTTACGACATCTTAATGGAAGAGTTGAAAATTTCTGTAGCATTACACATCACTCTCGCCGTATGCCAAAAATACAGAAGAACACAGTAGTTCGTGTGTTTAATGTGATGATGCTAGGACAGAAATCACCAAACTTCGTTTTGGGAATTATGTCTACAGTATGTCTTATTTCCTTAGAGAGCCACTGTAAGTACATGCAATGTGATAGTACCCTGACAGCACATGCTGACTTTGCGAATCAAGCTTATGCACAGCAAGTCTCTTCCTCAAAGATTAATTTCTTCAGAATATTATTGTATAGGACAGCACCTAAAGAGAACAAGATAGGTGTGTTAACGACGTGTTTCCACCAAGCTTTATAAACGTATTGAGTGCAAATTTCGCTTCATATAGCTTTTCAAAGCTAACATTCTGAACTGTATCAGAAACTGAATATGTATTATAGTCATTTCTGCGCTTAAAGGGTTAATTCCATCCACATCAGTTATTAATTAATTGTAATCAGGTAATACAACTTTGTGTCGTTTAATGTTTGTAATTGTTAAAAACTCTGCCGTCAGTTAAGTATCATGGGACTTTAAATAATATAATGCTTTATGGTACTGCCCAACAGTGTTTACTTCTGTCATAGAAAGTAGCTGTTTAGTGTTTATCTCACTGTATAGTGTAATATAATAAAGGCATTGACTGACCTCTTAAGTAACGATGGGGAATGTTGGCGTTTAGGCGAAGTATAGATGCCGAGTGTCCTTCTTAAGTCTATACAACGTAGGCAGATTGTTAAGCAGCTTTTGGTAATGTGTTGGAGGTAGGTTCTCATTATCGAATTAATATTAAAATATATATTTGATACTAATCAAAGTTCACTTCGAAGTAGAACGCTATTAAACTGCTCAAAAAAAAAATGTTCAAATGTGTGTGAAACCTTATGGGACTTAACTGCTAAGGTCATCAGTCCCTAAGCTTACACACTACTCAACCTAAATTATGCTAAGGGCAAACAGACACACCCATGCCCGAGGGAGGACTCGAACCTCCGCCGGGACCAGCCGCCAGTCCATGACTGCAGCGCCGAAGACCACTCGGCTAATCCCTCGCGTCTATTAAACTGCCTACTGCATTAATTTACGAAGGAATTGAAATAAATGTCTGAGAAATGTTTGACAAGAATCATGGTTCCTCGAAAATCGCTGGAAATCTATCGGCACGTAGAAGTTCGTAAGATAGGTTACTTAAATAAAGATAGCTAGTGGCTAAAGCAGAAACCTAACTGTAATATATTTGGATTGGCATCCACGATGTGCCATGCTGACACTCCCTCGCCGCCGAGATTCGTTTTCCTTGTATCTCTCCCGTTGTTTGTTTGCCAATATGTAATCAAGACAATAAATTACTAACGTGCACGTGGTGGTAATGTGGTGGTACATCATCTGACGATGTAGCACTGTGTACATCTGAGACCTTCCTGATATACGGTGAAGGGCGTTTTATAATTTATTTTTTAGGCATGTTAAACAATTTCGACTTTTTAACTTTTGCAAAAACCTACAAATTTCCTGGCTGAATTTCTTTTTTTATTTGACACGTGCGCAACGTGGAAACTAGGCGCATGCAAAGAGATCTTCTGGCCACAATACACAGATTTTACTGACTCGCTGGACACCATTGTGTTGTAGCCTACATCGGGCTCCACGGATCTTCCCCATTCTTTGTCATAGATCCCTAGTTCTCTGTTAAAGTTTAGATACACAAACTATCTTAGCAGTATGTGATGAGTTCTGCTATAGTCACACTTGCCTTCAGATATATGTCGAGTGAAGTAAAGTTTTATCAAGTGGGAACTCTTGTATATTGCGATGTGCACTCAATTTCTTTGATTTGCAGAAAATGTATGTATATAAATTTGTATGTGTGGTGCATTTAATTGAAGATCCTTTCTTAAATCCTATTTTTCTCTATCTCTGCGGAAAGATTAGTACACAAGGCGCTGATCATCGAAATGAAAACAATAGAGCAAGTACGAAAAGAAAGTGCAATAGTTAACTGAACTCAGTTATTGAAATATTACAATAAAATTGCCGGCCGGAGTGGCCGTGTGGTTCTAGGCACTACAGTCTGGAGCCGAGCGACCGCTACGGTCGCAGGTTCGAATCCTGCCTCGGGTATGGATGTGTGTGATGTCCTTAGGTTCGTTAGGTTTAATTAGTTCTAAGTTCTAGGCGACTGATGACCTCAGAAGTTAGGTCGCATAGTGCTCAGAGCCATTTGAACAATAAATATATTTTACAAAAAATTATTCGATAATTTCTGAAAGGAAGGAAGCAATAAACGGTCTGTCATCGAAAATTATAATATCTAATTATTTAAAAGTGACCGTACTGAACTTAATTCAGAATCAAAGATCTAAACACAGTATTACCTGTGTTTCCTATAGCAGTATATAATCAGCTACCCAACATTACCGATCTTCATAATCAGAGTTTATTACTAGATGAAGACAAGATAGTTTCTGTTCTTTACGGATTAATAAGTATTTTAGACGAATTTGCAACCCAAAATACTTCAGAAACAAAGTCTTAAGACGATACATATATTTAGCAACGCTATTTACATTTGAACGATGGAGGCTAAATCAGGCTGACACACGGTTATCCTGGTGCTACGTTCGTGCGTCATAGCACTTTAAGTAGCTCCCATACGTAGATGAGGGAATAATGAGCACAAAAAGGGAAAGAACGACCAAATCTATAAAAACGATCATCTGGAAGAAAGAAGTTACAAGTACGAAGACAAAGATTCTAGGCACAGACACAAAGATGAAGCTGAAGACAACAAAAAGAAGAGGAAATTATTTAGGGGAAAGAGATTTCTTTGTCGAAAAAGCGCTATTAATTCGAGTTCGGCGAGCTTAATAGACGGCCAACTGAAATTGACCCTTCAAATCGGTGGCGACACAGTTCCTGGTGCTAGATTAATTTTTGACAACACACCGCAGTGGCTCCATCCCACTGTCACGTCCCTGCTACATTCATCAGCGCTCACATTTGCTGTTATTTTACCAAAGTAGAAATACTTGTTGACTCATACTGACTGACAGATATTTTTGTTCATGAATTATAATGTGACAATTAATGGCGCCTTCTGTGAGTCGAGGACGAGGAGCGACCATAGACAGTAATTGTGAGGAATATTGTTTAGCTTAGTAGTTGTAACTAATTTTTGGGGGAGATAATTCTTCGATACTAATATACAGTTATAACTGTTCGTACGGAAACACAGGGCCATTAATGTGGCTTATGTCGTCTAATGAAATAAATGTCAGATGAAACAGAAGCAATGTCTACATTGTTAGATAACAAATGAGGTGAGGGAAGGGATGTATGGCATGAGGGACAGTCTAGCAGGTAACCATACAAAGCCGGCCGCTGGTGGCCGAGCGGTTCTGGCGCTACAGTCTGGAACCGCGCGACCGCTACGGTCGCAGGTTCGAATCCTGCCTCGGGCATGGATGTGTGTGTTGTCCTTAGGTTAGTTAGGTTTTAGTAGTTCTAAGTTCTAGGGGACTTATGACCTCAGCAGTTGAGTCCCATAGTGCTCAGAGCCATTTGAGCCATTTTAACCATACAAAAGTTAAAGAAATTACTTATAGTATAGCCGACAAGAGAACAGAAATAAAAGCGGAAATAGGTAATAAAACGGTGAAGGTCAGGGAACAGCTTAAAAAAAAAAGATAATATAGCAAAACATGACGTCCATTCCAAGGAGTTACGGTTGAAGAGTTAAAAGATACGTCAGAACGTAGACTAATCGAAGGAAGAATTTAGATACCCTGTACACTCATGTAACAGAAGTCATGGGTTAGCGATGTGCGCGCATATAGATAACGTCAGTATCTCTTATACAACGTGTAAAAGGGCAGTACATTGGCGGAACTGTCATCTATATCCAGATGATTAATGTGAAAAGGTGTCTGGAGTGATTGTGGTCACACGA
Source organism: Schistocerca nitens (assembly GCF_023898315.1). Lineage (NCBI taxonomy): Eukaryota > Metazoa > Arthropoda > Insecta > Orthoptera > Acrididae > Schistocerca > Schistocerca nitens. Next base: position 975,195,224 of record NC_064614.1, on the reverse strand, counting down.
TGCCAGTTAACACACTTTGAAAGCGGAATAGTAAATGGAACTAAACGAGTGGGACATTCCTCTTCGGAAACGGTTAGGAAACTCAGTATCGGACATCCACAATGTCAAGTGTGTACCGACAATAGCAAATTGCGGTCATTATCTCTCACCACTCGCATCGCAGTGGCCGACGTCCTTCAATTAATGACGGAGAGCAGTAGCGTTTGCGTAGAGTTGTCAGGCTAACAGACAAGAAACCACAGAAATCTATACGGGACGTATGAAGAACGTATCCGTTAGGACAGTGCGGCGAAATTTAATGTTAAGAAGTTGTCTGCTGCGCTCCATCTGGATTCATGTCCATATCGGTTGGAACCTAGCCAACTGGAAAACAGCGGTCTGATCAAATGAGTCCCGAGTTCCGTTTGTAACAGCTGCGGCTAGAAGAAAACGCTACAGCCGCTGCTATGGCCGGCGCACACCACAGACAGGGCGCCGGTCGCAAATTGTGTTGTATCCATGTAATAATGTATCACGTATTATGTGTTAGAAGAAATAAAACGAACGTAAAAACGTATCGTGCATTCCATGTCGGAAAAAGGAAAAGAGCTTTCTACGGTTTCTGTGTCAGAGAAAAGAAAGACGACAAAACTAAGTGTCGAGTATTTCACATGAGGACTTAAATATATATCCGTAACGTTTAGAGCTGTCATTGCCGTACAATATTTGATCCTGAGATTAGTGCTGGTGCTTCTTTTTGTATTAATGTAGTAGTTTATAGGTTTTTGTGTTTGGGGAAAGGCATTCTTATACTTGTGTAACCTATTTACTTGTTATTTACTGTTTTAAATACTAGGTGATTCAAAAAATGGTTCAAGTGGCTCTCAGCACTATGGGACTTAATTTCTGAGGTCATCAGTCCTCTACAACTTAGAACTACTTAAACCTAACTAACCTAAGGACATCACACCATGCCCGAGGCAGGATTCGAACCTGCGACCCTAGCGGTCGCGCGGTTCCAGACTGTAGCGCCTAGAACTGCTCGGCCCCCTCGGCCGGCTGCCAGATGAGTACCCGGCGTTACGCAGATATGTACTTATTCTAATAATCTATTAGTCCATCTCGTCCTCCTTTCCGTCTCTGTCTATCTCTTCCTTTACCTCCACTCTATCTAGCTCCACCATCATCTCTCTCTGTTCACTTCTTCCAGCACCCACTACGTGTGCTGCGCGGAGTGGCCACGCGGTTTGAGGCATCCTGTCATGGACTGCTCGGCCACTCCCGCCGTAGGTTCTACTCTTTCCTCGGGCATGGGTGCGTGTGTTGTTATTAGCATCAGTTAGTTTAAGTTAGTTTAACTAGTGTGTAAGTCTAGGATCACACTCACGTTTGAACATTTTGTACCAATACGTTTCCATCTCCTCCTCTCTCCTCTTACTCTTTTCCTCTTCCCTTTCTCTGTCAATTTCATCCCCTGTTTCTGTTTATCTATTCGTCCCCCTCTCGGCATATTTCTTCCTTGCTCTGTCTCTGTTCTCCTCTTTCCTTTCTCTGTCCATCTCCTCCTATCCCCTCTCTCTCTGCCCATTTTCCCTTCCCCTGTCTCTGTCCATCGGCGCCACCACTTATTGTACCTATCTCTTCCTGCCCCTCCTTTGTCCATATACCCGTCCTTCCTACTCTCTCCACGTTACCACACTCACCCCTTAGGATTGACATTCTGTCGAGCTGACCACTCAGCTACCGGGGGTGGACATTGATTGGTTATAGGTAACATCAACTGTTCCAGCTAGCAGTTGAAACGGCACACATTACTACATGGAGGTAATAACAGGCTTGGGTAGTGCAATGGCAGTGTACACAAGTACATTCATGGCAGATGCCTAGTTGATTAGCTGAGATCAATGGCCCTCACGCTGAGCATGTGTTTTGGGAAAGATTTCTAGGTTGAAGCTGCCCCAACACGGGAACGTTAGAAGCCATTGAGCGTCGTCTTAGAGAATATGGGGCATTTAAATATGATACTCGACACCGAGGGAGACCTTGACGGATCGGGACACCGCAAGGGGAAGGGACAGTTCTTCATGCGGTTGACGACGACCCCAGTGTCGGAACAAGACGTGTATCTGCAACACTGAATGTTGATCACATGACTGTGTGGCGAGTGTAACAGCAGGACCAGTTGTATCCATACCATTTACAGCGTGTGCAGGCACTATCACCAGCTAATTTTCCTGCACGGGTACTGTTCTGCGAATTGTTTATTCAACAAACTGTCGAACCTAATTGTAGTGCAATGATGCTGTTCATAAATGAAGTGCCATTTCAACGATATCGAATTGTAAATTTTCACAATCGTCGTATATGGCAGACGTCTATCTTCAGGCAACTGTTGTAGCAAGTCCTCGACAAATATTTTGTTAGGCCGGCATTGTTGGTGACTGTTTGGTAGAGCCTCCCTTTCTTCCACCCTGGCTCAACGGAGAGAGTTATCATGATTTCGTAAGGATGTTTTGCCTTACCCGTTGGCAGATGTGCCTGTAGCTGCGCGACAAAGTATGTATTTCATGCACGATGGAGCATCTCCTCAGTTTAGAGCTAATGTCCTTCTGCTTCTAAATAATATATTCTGTGACAAATAGGTAGGTAGAGATGAATCAGTTCCCTAGCCTTCACGATTTCCGGATCTAAACCCACTGCACTTTCATTTGTGAGGGCATGTTCAGAGTCTCCGTGCCAGTACTATAGAGGCCGTGAAACCATAAGCTATATTCTAGGAATACATCAGCACATCCGACAGCCTACGACGGCATGTTGTTGCAAGTGTCAGTGCTCACGGGGAGCATATTGAACATCTCCTGTGAGAAAGAGTTGTATGCGCTATGCTGGTAAAGTACTGTTCGTGTATGTTTCCTACGATTAATGAGTTGGAGAAAATGAGTCGTAAGATGGAAACAAAGCATTTCCAGACCTTTGTTGATATAATATAATTTCTTAGTCGGGGTGTGAGGAATGTTTGTGAGACCCTATACATAGAGATTAATGAAATTTGGTGCAGGACAGTATTGTCTTATTACTGGTTCCTATATCAACAGATAATTCACGGCATAGAATGGTATTTATCACTTCGTGAAGGTGAAATCATTTTTTCCCATATTCCATCCGATAAGAATTTTTCACGAACTTTCAAACAAAGATGCTTCGGAGACAAAACGTTAACTCACTGGTGAGCAAACCTTCCGGAGGGCAGTAGCTTTCGCATGTTGTGCCACTGTCAACTAACATACCACGATGAAACAAGGAGTATAAGCCGTGGTATAAATTTTCTATTTTGAAGAGCGCGCTGCAGTGTGTAGTGTAAATCAGTCGCCTTCCGTTTCTGGCGGTGGCGCCACTGTGGCAATCGCAGCTTTGGTGTCTCCCTCTGGTGGGAAAGCGGAAAGGTTGCCTGTTCACGTGCATTTAAGGGACGCTATCAGCTCAGCAGTTGGTCAGTCTGTCAGTCCGGGTGAGGCTAGGTCAGTCTCGCGTCACCAGTTGCTGGTGTGTCTCTCGTTCGCATTTGTGCGGCAGTTAGTGTCTGTCTGTCGTCGGAGTGCGAGTATGTCTGTTGTTTGGATCAAAGTTTAAGCCAGAAAATGAGAGTCTTGCCACTCCACCAGTAACAGAACTCAGCTAGTGGTCGCCTGGTCGGGGCTGAGTTCCTGCATCTGAGTCTGCGCGTTAGGCCGCCAGTGTGCTCGAGTTGCTCGGGCAACGGTCATTGGCGGTTGGCTCGGTCGGTGGTCGGTTGCCCACTGAGACACGAGATGACTTGTCTGCCTTTAGCTTCAGCGCATGTGAGGTCTCCACGTGAGTCCAATGTGCCGCGCCGTATAGAAAGGGGTAGTGGCTTTGCGGCTGACACGAGAGCAACAGGAGTCAAACCACGACATCAGGCTGGCTGGGGCGAGATGCGACGCCATGAGACGAGAGATCGGCGCCCCTCCCTGCGTCCGTTGAAGCGGCTGCCAGCGAACGGTTCGGGAGAGCGTTTGGGGTGCTGCGCCAGGTCTTCGCCAGAAATCGCAGTTTATTAGAAGTAAACTGATTGGAGATATGTTGTTTCATTTACTTGTTAAATTCTACTTGTTTTCTTGGTGAGGTCAGCAGCCGCTTTGTTTTGGGGTCGTCCCACCATTCTTCTCCATTTGCCCACCCGCGTAAAGGTGTTTATTTGTGAATTGGGTGCTCTGTTTTTTTTTCTTTTTTCTTTTTTTTTTTTTTTTTTTTCTTGTGGAGTTGGGGAGGGTTAGAGAAATCTGCAGTTCGGGTTGTTCAGTAATCCCCCTGTCAATCTGCCATACGCTAATAGCTGCCTCTGTCATGTTTGTCCGATTCGGTGTTAACGAATTTATAGAATTAAGGTGTAAAGGCCGAACTCCTGAAATATGTTTTTATCTTGCCTATCATCTTGCGAGGCGGTATATGTGTAATGTGGAGCATGTTGTACGTTTTATGTAAGTCTGAATTTCATGTGTTTTAATTAAATAGTCATTTTTATAAAGTTGTCACCCTTCCCCTGTAAGAGTCCTTTCAAAAACAAATTCCACTTTCAGTGGCAAATAATTTCTTAGTTTGAGTGTTTGTACCATTTCTATCCCTCTTACGAGGTGCATAGTTAATGTGTTTGTGTAAGTTGTTAAAATTTTATGTTTTAAGTAATCTGGTGTGTTACGGATTTGCACCTGTGTAGTCTTCCAGAGGTTGTAGTGAGCGGTCGTGACTACGTCCGTGTTGAAAGGGAGCGGCAAGCTTCTCAGCCCGAAGGCTCATATTGTCGATATTGTTCTTTCTCCCTCTAAATAAAATTGTAACTTGATATTTCGAGGGTGCTTTTCTGCTTATTAATTTTAAATCTGATTTTGAAAAGGCATTTATGAATAAAATTCCCATTTGTTAAAGGTAGTTTCATTTTCATTAGTTACTCCCTTGCAACTACTTGCAGGCTCACCTAGTGTGATTAAATGTGTTAATGTTCTTGATGAATCGCTAATTAATAAAGTAAATTCTTTAAGAAAAGATTTTGAATGTAAATTCACGGTTCAGAGCATACATAGAAGTAACTGTCACTGTGTAGTACAGAAGTTGACAAAAAATACGCTATGAGACGACTAGAAATGACACTTTTACTGAAAGAGAATCACTCTGATGTCACCGCGATTTGTGAAGGTTTACTGGATGCTATGTAAAGTGACTCTAAACACGTGCTCCCACGTCTTGCCTTTATTGGTGTAGCCTACATAGTTCACTCAGGACCATATTAGAACATGATCGTTTTGGTGTTATGGTGTGGGGAGGGATAATGTTGCATTTGCGTACTGTACACTCATCAGACCGTATCATAGTGACACTGAGTTCTTTCCCCATGTGCGTTTTTCCACGACTGCATCTGACGCTGACTTAATTTTTCTCGATGGCAATTCGCGTCCGCATCGAACTGCGGTCTTGGGGGGGTCGCTAGGAAAGCGAGGACACTTGGCGAATGGACTGGCCTGTCTGCTCCTCCCACTTAAGTCCCATCGTGCACGTCTGAGGTACGTTGGGAGAGATATTGCAGAACGTCCACCAACGACTATCCAGCAATTCTAAACCTTGTAAAGCCACTCGTGGAGGAATGGAGAGCTCTTCCACAGAACTCCTTACCAACTGTCTGTCAGCATGGGAGCACGTTGCAGAGCATATACTGCCATCCATGGTGATCACACACGATATTAAGAACCATGAGCCGCCTTTTGTAATGTCCACAGGACCATCCTGAATCGTGGCGACTTCTGCTTGGTTATTGTCTTTGAAAAAATTGTGACTTCTGTTCGTCACATTGCGTATTCCTTTCAGTTACTTTTTCACGTTATGAAAAACGCGGACATCTTCAGGATATGGGATGGGTTCTTGGAGTTTCTTATAAAGTGCGTACCCTGACTTCATCAAACATGCACTCCATTACGAATGGCACATGCCAATATACTATCTAATTCTTTCTCTTCTCAATGAAACACGTCGATGTAGAATTGCCTAGTACTATATGTTCTCACTCTGTTTACACTTGAGCCGTCCTTACAAACAGTCACGTGCAAATTTCATTCACTTATATACAAGACGACGTCCTACAGATCTCCGTCTACGAGCTAAAGCGAGTTTGTTACCGTCGGGGTAATATTTACATGCGACAAGCAAAAATGAAAACTTCCGCTGTGCAGCCCTTTCGTGGTCTCTCTTCTTTTTGACTGAATCCACTTCCTGGACATTGTGAATATACACTGGAACTACACACATATGGTTCGACATGGTTAGACTTCTCATGAAACAGTACATTGAAATGCAAAATCTTATCATTAACGAAAATTCTGACACGCACCTGGTTGGAGATAGACACAAACCAGTTGGCTACACTCTTGCAGTTCTCTCTCTCTCTCTCTGTCTCTCTCTCTCTCTCTCTCTCTCTCTCTCTCTCTCTCTCTCTGTCTGTCTTACGATTTCATTATTGCAGGTCTGGGTCTGCATACGACAGCTTAATCATAGAATTATCTGTACTCGTGCAGACAACAATTACATCACCAACCTTACCTCCGCATCCACATGGAGATACTTACCTCTGCATTCAGTTTCAAGTACTCAAAACTTTGCTCAGTGCACTCTTTGGCACTTGGCATTTTCTTCCCATTATTTCATCTGCAATACCGCTCTTCGTACATAGTTCATAACTCATACAACGGATCCGTCTTCTTCCCTGCTTCTACATGAAGATTCCTTCCATAGTAGCTCACGCCCTGATGCAACCATTAATCCTCCTTGTCCATCACACTACACTGCCACTATCAAAACAATCCCAGTAAACAGAGTTTGTACTTAACTACGAACGTCTGAACTTTCGATATGTGGTTAATGCCAAAATGTCTTTGTGCATAAGGATTCCACGTCGACTGAGGTTTGCTGCAGGACCCTGCATAACCTAAATACACAACAATACACATTAAAAAACTTACTGCAGTGGAACTGTCTGTGGTTTGACAGGAGATGAGCTTCAATAACCACTTCGTCACCAACACACAGGTGTATATCTCGAAGTTTATCTTTCCAGTTCGCTTTCTTTCGTTCTGCAACAATCCTAATACTTTCAGTTGCCATCCACATGATATGAGCGTGCTTTACTACACTAGCGATTTATAGAGTAGACAACTTCACTAACTTTATTCATAGGACACTTATTTTTTAAGATGAGCACGGGTGCATGGTGGTTATTCTTGTGATAAACCTTTCATGACTTAATGGAAATCAGCCAAGAAGACGTCCCAGTTTTATGTTTAGCGTTAGAATATACTGCCAGAACTTCCCTAGTCTACATGTTATCCTTTCCGTTTAGTTAGATTCAGAGTGATAAGGAGTTGTAAATATGGGAGTGACCTTTCTCCATTGATGCAGAGTTTGCCATTCTCGAGACCTAAACTTGGACCAATTGTCTGATATCCCTTTACTTACTCCCCCATATATTTCAGGAAAATCACAGGAAACGCTCTGCAGGTAGCACTCCAGACCAGTTCACTGTCAAAGGCACACATTGCTGACCACTCGACCTTATTACAGGAACAAATGAAAATGTGGTCGCGAACTCTCTCAACCTCTAACCACCTATTTGCACTCAAATGTGCAGAGCTAAGGTACAAATGCTATATTAATTATGAAACTTCCTGGCAGATTAAAACTGTGTGCCCGACCGAGACTCGAACTCGGGACCTTTTCCTTTCACGGGCAAGTGCACTTGCCCGCGAAAGGCAAAGGTCCCGAGTTCGAGTCTCGGTCGGGCACACAGTTTTAATCCGCCAGGAAGTTTCATATCAGCGCACACTCCGCTGCAGAGTGAAAATCTCATTCTGGTTATATTAATTAGTTAATAAAGCTCCCTGCCTGCACAACAACCAGTTGTCGTGTATTGGAGTTTGTTTCCTGAATTTTACCCCATTTTTTATTAAAATTAATAATGATTTTGCATCATGATTTCATTCTTGTCTTTCTGTCTCATCTTTTATTCCATAATATTTTTGTCCTGTTCCGTAGAGATGCCAGAGGAACTCCAAAGAAATTATTGAAGGACACTAATTTTAGATATCCGGTTAAAAACACATTCTCATGATGTTCTCCGATGTCGTCGAGTATTAATTCTGAGAGAGTACATAACAGAATGTCCACCAGTCAGTTATGCTTTTAGGAAATATAAAAAAAAACGCTGAACCCAAATTCCTGGCGGGATAATGACTACTGCACCGAGCACGCATGTGTAAGCTTCGCAGTCCTCTGTGATGATAATACATATTTGCATGTCTCCCAAATCAAAAACAATAGAACCTCGTAAACCCTCATACAGTTGCCAGTGCTTTGAGATCTGTAGATGGATAGTTAAGCTCATATTTTGTTAATATGCGACTCACAAATAAAATTGTTTGAATTGTCTTCTCGCCATTCTATTGTATTATCCGGATCAAATGTATACCTATACCTGCCTGTGAGCTGCTGGAGTCGGAAGAGAATCAAGAATAGGTGGCCACTGACCAATGGTTCCTTTAGTGCTGCCAAGTCTCTCTGTGTCTCCGCGTCCCATGACAAGATGGTTTCTCAGCAATAAGTTGGCAGACGCGCCTCATGTCAATAGAACTCTTGTAGATGTTTACCAATACCTCAAAAGTGTGAAGTATTTTCTTGGTCCTAGGCATAGCACAATTCTTAACTGCTTGAAGTATTCCGGAGTCTGGCTTAATTCCTCGACATGATTTTACATGATCCAGTAAGTTAACTTGCTTATTACTCAACTTCACGAGGTTTACTATCATGTTTTGTGTCTATTCCAAGTTTTCTCTGCAGTTACTATGTTTTTTATACACAGCGCAACACTTTTTCACAGATATTCTGGAATGAAGACATTCAGACCTGTAATTAGCCAATCAGACGATAAGGCCCAATGGCACCTTCCTGAATTGGAAACAGCATCTGAAAGAAAGTGTATTATCGGCACTTAAGACGAAACTCTACATACCAATAACTTCCCTAGTGGTCGACAGATGTGAACGCTTTCACCCCGTGGAAGTCTTGCAATAACTCTTCTAGAGTCTAAGGACGATCGGTTTCAGACTTCATAATAGTATTAATGCGGTGTGAGTAGAGCACCAGCCCAATGGAACGATTCTTTTTGGTGACTCACGGAAATGGGATATTTTTGGGTCTTGTTGTGGTTTCAATAATTCCTTTCACGGCAATAGATCGTAAATCCCCTCCCACCCGTACGTTACTGGATTTAATACAGTTGCACAAAGAAAGTCAAGTCTGACTTAACGCTGAAGTGGTACTCAAAGTTGTTAATGGTACCAGTTGTTTCTGATAATACCTAACGATGTGAAATTATAATATCACTTATTTGTACTGTCACTGGTCAGCGCCGGATGCCCTAGTTTTTCATTTATAACTGATTTAAATCTATTTCTGCACACTGTACTTCATGTTTATCACATGCTATGTGTAGCATGAAGCATTCTTTCTTGAACAATCCCTTCTCAGCCGAGTCTACAGAATGCAAGTTGAATGTCTCGTCATTGGTTTTAGCTATGATCAGTACTTCTTTGCAGTCGGTGACATGGTTTCAATCTGTTTCGTCTCTCTAAACGATGTGCAGGAGTTGCAATATTAACCTATGGTGAGACAGACGCTCTTGCCTAACTGCTACGATCTCACCCGAGTTCCTGGTGTAACGAGTGGAATGTGCACTCGTCATTCATACACTCTCTACTGATCACTAACTTCCATTAAGATATTGTGGTAGATTCATCAGACATGGATCATATGGTACATTGAGATATCGACTCTTCTTAACCATTTCTTAATCAGTGAAGGTGACTTCACCCTACAACTCTGACATTAAAATGCTCATTTTCACCCAGTGTTGTGCACTCCACGAGGAGAGCCTGGACAACATCACACGTTTAAAGTCCTAAAACTTCCGACAGTCATTCATAAAAAAAAATACTTCCTTGCGTCTGGCTCATCGCATTTGCACCCGCACGGGTGAATCATTTTAAAGAGATGGTTCCATGACATTGGCAGAACACCATCGAATTGCAAGATCCACTTAGTCGAATATGCATCAATTGTCAGGTCAGTGGAAAAGAAAATGTTCCACTGATACAAAATAATGGCATGCTTCCATCACAATCAGTTGTGACCATCTCATTATTCGATTTACTATGTGGTGGCAATCATTAGAGCTGAAACAGAAACGTCGTCAGTTCTTCAAATTCTCCCTCCTCATTCCATGTTCGCTTTGTTCCAGTGTGACCTTTCGTGCTACTACCAATACTCTTTGCTATCCGTGATGGTCCATGACACGCCACAGCACATGCAGTTTTTCGCGGTTGCCCGTATTAACCTCTGTTTGTGCTTGTCGAGATGGTGGAAGAAGGGTCAGACAAAGTAGCGCAAGTGACTACGGCAATTGAGCAATGGTTGTTCTGGCTGCACATGTCCTGCCCCAGTAGGAGACACCCCTGAACACTATATATATATACCTTAATACTTGTATTGCGCGTGGCTAGGCATAATTTGTTGTTTTTTGGTTTTGAGTTTCAGGTGAATTAGGTTGTTATGGAGCCTTGAGTCGTGGTGTGAGCGGGCTGTCTTCAGAGGGACCAGCTGAGACACAAGAATAATGTCAGAGGATTGGCAGAGAATGGAGCGTCATATGTGTGTGTGTGTGTGTGTGTGTGTGTGTGTGTGTGTGTGTGAGTGTGTGTGTGTGTGTGTGTGTGTGTGTGCATGTGCGTGTTCGTGTGCGCTCTGCCACCAGAATGGTACCCACTACTGGCGTAAGGCTGCCTGGGAGGGGAAGGCCCGGAAAAAAATAAGTAATCAACGTCATTTTAATCAATATTTTTATTTGCATTCCTCACAAAAAAGAAGCTTTACCAAATAAGTCAATAGGACTTTGACATATTAATGCAAAACCGTTCAATTACATAAGACAGTTTAAGAACAGTTACTGATAATCGATAAAATAATGTCTTCAAGGGTTCTTAAGGTTTAAGCACAAAACTCAAGAGTTTCCAAAATAACAGCGTTTTACAATAACATGACATAAAAACAGTCTTCAAAACGGGCAGAGAATACATCACTAGAATATGTGACTAAAATACAACAAATAATTCAGGCATGCCTAAAAGGGAGTTCGTTAAAAGAAAAGAAAAACAAGTAAACTTGCTTGATATCACACGACCATGCTTTGGACAATTGGTCTGGACGAACTGCCCCGCGGCCCCGAAATATCTCAGGGCAGGTCCGATACACTGCTCACCACACTTCCTTTCTAGGTGACTAGCGGGTACACGCCCCAAGGCAAAAATACACAGTGATATCGTGATGAGCAGAGAAGTAACTTTTAAGTGAAAAAAGTAAAAATTTCAGTCGTCAGATTACACACTTGCAGTGCGGACAAAACAGTTTGTGCACTTAAATCTGACTGTATAGAAGTTCAGCGTCAAATCACGCCATGAGACAGAAACGGTTAACACCTAATGGTTGAGCGGGACACGAAACACAGGGAGAGGATGTGAACGGTTGGTTGATGAACCTCAGCTATGTTTAACACAAGCTTTATTTGCATGTATAATCCATCAAAATACATGCAACAAGATTTACCTCCGTGCACGAGATTGCGGGCTCCAAATAACTGAAGAAATTGACTTCAAAACTTAGTTCATAGCGTACCAGTCAAAACCCATTTTTAGAACGTCACGAATAATGACAAATTGGACATAAAGCAATTTATAAAATCCCAATAATTTAATCTCAACTCTACGACAATTACCAAACTGAAGCCATTATGTTTTCATACCAGCGGCACGCTCCGCAAATCGCCTGGCCAGACAGTGGAACAGAGAACAGTAACAACAGGAGGCTGAACAGTATCTTATGTAGAAGCGTCAAGAAACAAACATGTGCAGGAAGTGAATCAGCCCAATTATCGTACTCACAGCGAACAGCAAGACCAGTCCTTCCGAAAGCGGCATGGTCACAGCACCGAAGCAACGAACTAAAAGTAGCTCACAAAGTATCCAAAGCACCTGTGTGGGGCCAGATAGTGGAAAACTTGGAGCCGCCAGGAGATATGTGGATGTCAACGATCCTCCGCTCTCCACCAAATCTGGTCAGCCAAAGAATAATGTGTTCACTCCCTTTTCCATTGCATGTCCCTCGTATTGGAAAGGTGCTTAGACAGTCAAACTTGGAAGTCTCATGATCGGTAGGACAAACAGCCTGCTCGTTGCCCCACAGACCGCTGTCCGTGCCACTTCATTCACTACCTATTCCGGAAAATGGCCTCAACCACTCACGGTAAATGTGCCACGCGAAAGATGGTGTTCCAGGAGACGTGGCGCGAGCTTTTGATCGCGCAACGTTTGAAACTACAGGGAAATCGTCACTTGACACATCAGCATAATTCTTCTAACAGTCAAGCTTGATATTAAAACGGTTCCCTAACAGGAAACTCTTACCTAGCTCCTATCGAAAACGACCATCTAGGTGCCAACAGAAGCGGCATGTCATATTTACCTGCCCACAGAGCTGCGAGTGACTAGCTCTGTACAGAATCCAACCTGCCTCACGTCCGAGTACAGATACCGAAAAAAGTTTGGAGGCGGTAAAATGACCAGTCGACGAGACGAATTTTTCTGAGGTCCTACGTATCTCATCGAATCAAAAGTCACGAGACACACCTTTTTCCCTCGCTCAAACTTTTCCATCAGTTCAGTGTCTGAAATTTTAAAGAACACTTGCCGTGAACGTGGGTTTGAAGGAACCAACTGCAATGCCTCACGTTAAGAAAGCGGGGAGATGTGTTTCCACCAGACCAGCGCATCAAGCCAGTTTCAACAGCTGAACTCAGCTACCGTTCCCAGGCCTCTTATACAAAGCTGGACCAGAAGTCTCGACCTGAATTCGCTAAGTTTCAAGCTTTTGCTGTTGGACCCACAGGCATAAAATCTAGCGATCATTCATGTTTAATGAATATGGTTGAAGAAACACGGTGTGCTGAATACCAAAAGTAATCATAATAAAAATGAAACACAGGTTCGTACCAAGTATGATCCTTCTCCTGGTATGTTAAAAATAGAACGTAACTTAACGCAAGAGGGGTGTCGTGTAGGAAACACCTTCACTGTTACCTTGAACAAGCGAAAAGCATGGTCAGTCTGCAGTTGGCAACGCGCTCCCAGATAGTGCAACAAGCAGCAAACAAACGTACGATGAGTGCTGGAAGAAGGCGCCAGTCTGTTGCTAAGTTAGTATCCCTGTGTACATTTTCTAGCACCAAGATTTCTAAGGCAGCAGTAATGTACATCTGTGCAAATTGACAATTAACTGTGTAATCAGTGTCAAACTTTATCGTGTGAAAGTAGAATTATGGGGCTATATAATGAACTAATTAGGTGTTCTGGCGATAACTGAATTGGTTGATTAAAGTTTGGAAACGGAATAATAAGTAATTTTTATTCAGTTTCATCACATGAAGGACTCGTAACACTCCAACAAGCATGTTGACGGAAGAGGACGAGACCTAGAAAGTTATCTCCAATTGTGGTTCCTGAATTCTCAAAATACGCTTAGTAGCGCTTCTCTTGTTTTTAAAGAATGCCACAGTTTTGAGTGCTCTGTGTTATTCTGATCAGTACCATTTATGTTAGCACTCTTTCGACTTTATAAAAAGATAATATAACTGAAATAAAAAGTATCCTTGATTTTCAGTGCAATCCGGAAGAGCACACTGTGTTTCCAATCGTGAACGGGTAAATATGGCTTACGTGCACTCTTCAGTCAGACATCATGACCTTTAGCGTGCCAACCGTATGCCGTAGGTGCAAAGTCATCACGAAGCAAAAGGTTGTAACAGGATGCAGCCCTGTCGTCCGAGTTGGCGTACACCACAGGTCCATCATTCGCACATTTATCCGCTATTGTGAGGCACAGTCACCCGACACCACTACATGATTTCTGCTGTCTGCATATTATGACTTCTTATAGCATGGAGAATGAACAAAGCTACATGGTGTCTTTTTGGAAACTACACAATGGACTGTTTCCATCCAAACAGTACATAACTCCATCCACAGGATCAATTTGGCCTCTGGGAATCGATTACGAAGGTCATTGTAAGTCCTCAGCACAGCTGTGCTTGATGAAGGTGGGTAGGGACACTGGAGTGGAATGAGTGCAGTTTGGTCCATAAGTGTGGTGCTACCTTCACCGGCGAAAGGAGACTTTGCGTGATACTCATATCGTCGTACAAGAGTGAGGTGGTGACCAGGTACCATTGAATGTCTCAGGCTTAGAGTCCCACGAAATGGTGGTGCGGTGGTTGATTTATTTGTGGACTGATATCATATACGGATGTGTGGAGGGTAATTTGAGAGCTGAGTGACGTCTGAACGGAATCCTCCAGCCTACTGTCTAATCCTATCAACACCATCAAACGAACTTTAACTACAATGTAACGAGCCACTGAAAGTCACAAGTCCTCTATAACAAAAAACTCTGAAAACATCATTGAACAATTTTTGAAAATTTCCAGGTAGATATCACACTATATCTCAAACAGAAATAAGTCAAAACATAATCACCATCTGAGTAATGACATGTTGGAACATATCTTGAATGCTGTACAGCAGTGCTTCAGCGTTTCATGGATTTGTCAAGTCCTTGATAGGTTTCCAGGAATATGCCCAACTTTGTGCGCAGGTCACACCGTTCCCATAAATTACGGGGCAGTGGTTTGTGAGCGCGGAGCTAGCGCCCGATATCGCCCCAAATGTGATCCATGTGATCCACTGCGTACGGATCACACGAAATTGATGGGCAAGACATCCACTGTGCGGAGGGCGCATGAAGGGATTCAGAAGATTTTCAATAATATTCACGTAGTCTGCAGGTGTCTTGATGACTTTGTTTGATATCACAGATCACATGGAAGTCGAATGCCTCTAACAACATAGAATAGCCTCCACCGGCCTGCGTCCGTTGTTAGAGTATGCTTCCAGTATCTGTTCTCCGGGATTAGGCCCAGTGTAACAGGAAACATGAGTCATCCAACCAGGTGACTCATTTTCCCTGACCCATGGTGGAATCTCGATAATTCATGTCTACTGAAACGTAATTGACGACATCACGAGGTCAACACGGGAATTCTTAGTGATCGTCTGCTATGATGCCCGATGTTCAGCATTATGTGCTGGTGTGTTCCGAAACACCCGTGCATGTGCCAGCATTGTACACTGTCGTCAGATCTGCCATAGATCACTACCTTTGCAGAGTGGGTAAGTCTCCCGTCTCCTTGTTTTGTGATGATGTTTTAACGTCCAACAAACTTATCGGTTGCTCGTGGTTTCACCGCCCTTCAGCCACGACCGTAACATGTCAACAGTTGACCAGCGCCCATGGCTGGTAGGTTTTCCGTACAACCTTTCGGCTGGATGACAGCGTATCCATACACGGCCATCGATTTGATATAACTAGAAACATGACCCATGTGACTAGGCGACGCGTTGGATTGATTTCAGGTCCAATCTCGATGATCTCGTGTCCACTTGAGCCGGAACTGACGAAGCCGTCGGGTCAACATTTGAACACTAGGAGTTGCCTGTTGCGAATCCCAACGCTCAACACTGTGCGCCGAGCTGCGTGCTCCAAAACATTTATGCCTCCACCGTCATTATACTCTATCTTTAGATCTGCCACAGATCGCCACCGATTCTCCCTTTCAGAGCGCACAAGCCTCTGGCCTCACATTCTGTGATAAAGCGTTCACCCTCAGCACCTCGTAGTTCTAGCACTCGTAGTTCCACCGTCCTACCACCACATTCCATATGTACCCGTGGCAGTAGCACGTGAACCAATTTCATAGTTTCCACGTCATCATTCCAGAATAATCTGCTCTTTATTAAAGTAATTTTCTAAGTGGATTTCCCCGATTTCTACCCACACAGTCACTTAAGTGATTCCCCATTCCGTCTTTGCTACGTTTATACATGTTGTCTCAAACCCTTTGAGTGAAATTAAACAGGTGATAATTGCTCCACACTTGATTACATTGAGACACGGATCAAATGGTCGGAAATGCACATTTGCTGTGTTATAAACATACACAGGGTACTCTGCATGACATAAATGTAGCTTATAGTAATTGTTCAAAGTGATGACCGCCAGTCTCTGTGCACGCATGTGAATGGGCCATGAAGTTCTGTCGCACAATCTCAATGATCCGTGGTGTCTGTTGTACAAAGAGGCAGGTAGCTTGGTCTGCAGCAAGCAGATCTTCATCCATTTCAATGAGGCTTTCATGAAAAAAGTCTTGTAGCCCCAGAGGCAAAAGTCCAGAGGTGTAAGATCCGACCATCACGCTGGCCAAGGGACAGGACCTACTCTTCCAGGGAACATCTTCTTCTGACGCTCGCATCAAAGTGGCTGGTGCACCGTCATGATGAAACCACTTCCTTACATGAACAACAAGAGTATTCAGAAACTTTGGCAGCATATTTCCTAGGAACACTATGTAACGTGGACCAGTCAAATGATGAGGCAGGAAATAAGATCATGTTAGGTAATATTAGACAATCCACGCCCATATGTTAACACAGAATCGTTGCTTGTGGGCACCGTTGTGGGTGGCATTGGGATTGCCCTCACTCTGGACATGGCTGTTGAAAATATCATCATGAGTGAATGAGGCCTTATCCATGAACAATACAAACTGTGCAAAGTTCGTTACAAAGGCATTGCAGAGGATAACCCCCTGATAGAAATTTGGGGCTCAAAATTAGTTGGTTCCAGTGTTTGCACCGTGTTTTTTTATGACAGGGGTGTAATACTTGATCCACCAGTACTCTCAACACTGTATTCTTCGAAGTGTGTATTTAACAGGCAACATGACGGATTATTTCCGCTGTGTGGTCGGCCAGATGATCCAACACCATCACCTCAAAGTTTAGAGTTCGCACATGTCTTTTGCGAGAACCTCGGCCGGTTCTCCATTGTGTGAACGACCCCATCTATCGTAAGCTGGTATCCACGGAGATAAACTTCTTCCAATCAGGATGATGCCTATTGGGAAAGAGTTCTCTGTACATTCTTGCTGCTTTACGCACTACTGAGCCCCAACATACAGTAGGTTCATGTGTGCCATCTCTGCTGATGACAAACGTTCCGTCGTTGACTGTGCATCACGCACTGTACACAGTAACACACCTCACTATGGACACATCACAAGCTGTGTGATGCACTGCAAAGCAATCGCCAGGGATAGAGCTGTGTGTGCAGCACTGTTTCATGCGCCAGTGCGATGTGTGCGATCGTCAAAATGGCACAGGTGCTATGAGCTAAGTAGCATACAGTATATCTGTTTAGTGGTCAGGATTGTACGCTGTTTATCACCTGCTGCCTATTGCAGTGTACAACAGACGCCTGGGACCTTTGCGAGAGTGGCAAAACTTCATGTTCCGTTGCAATATATGCACTAATACTGGTGGTCGCCACTTTGAACAGTTACCATGAGCAACATTTTTGTTATGCGGTGTATGCTGTGTATGTCGGTAATACAATAAATATACATTTCTGAGCATAGATTCCCTATCTCAGTATAACTTGTACGACTGGATTCGTGATTTCCTGTCAGAAAGGTCACAGTTCGTAGTAATAAACGGAAAGTCATCGAGTAAAACAGAAGTAATATCCGGCGTTCCCCAACGAAGTGTTATGGGCCCTCTGTTATTCCTGATCTATATTAACGACATAGGAGACAATCTGAGTAGCCGTCTTAGATTGTTTGCAGATGATGGTGTTATTTACCGTCTTGTAAAGTCATCAGATGATCAAAACGACTAGCAAAATGATTTAGATAAGATATCTGTATGGAGCGAAAAGTGGCAATTGACCCTGAATAAAGAAAAGTGCAAAGTTATTCACATGTGTACTAAAAGAAGTCAGCTAAATTTCGATTACGCGATAAGTCACACACATTTGAGGGCTGTAAATTCAACTAAATACTTAGGGATTACAATTAAAAATAACCTAAACTGGATCGATCACATAGATAATATTGTGGGTAGAGCAAACCAAAGACTGCGATTCATTGGCAGAACACTTAGAAGGTGGAACAGGTCTACCAAAGAGACTGCTTACACTACGCTTGTCCGCCCTATTCTGGAGTACTGCTGTGCGGCGTGGGATCCGCATCGGGTGGGACTGACGGATGACATCGAAAAAGTACAAAGAAGGGCAGCTCGTTTCGTATTATCGCGAAACAGGGGAGATAGTATCAGGGACATGATACGTGAATTGGAGTGGCAATCATTAAAACAAAGGCGTTTTTCGTTGCGACGGGATCTTCTCATGAAATTTCAATCACCAGTTTTCTCCTCCGATTGCGGAAACATTCTGTTGGCACCCACCTACATAGGGAAAAATGATCATCACGATAAAATAGAAGAAATCAGGACTCGCACGGAAAAATGTAAGTGCTCGTTTATCGCGCGTGCCGTTCGAGAGTGGAACGGCAGAGAGACAGCATGAAGGTGGTGCATTGAACCATCTGCCAGGCACTTTATTGTGAATAGCAGAGTAATCACGTAGATGTAGACGTAGAACTGATTGAGGGCTAACTACACCCCGTTTGAATCTGACCGAAAACGTTTGAGACACTTGTACGCTTTCCCCACCATGTCAAATGTCCGCAGTGTCACAAGGTGGCATACAGTTTCTGGATGGGCTGTGCCTGTGCTGTGGTTCATTACTGCGTGACGGTAACCGATTCTCTCTCCCGCCTCTACCACTGTGCGGCTACACGACGCCCCAGCCGCTCTCCGCCAGCTACTGGGCGCCTTGAGGCTGACGCTGCTGGCGAACTCACGTCGCGCACTCGCCCCCTCGCCCTCCTTCCTCCCTTCGGCTCAGGGCGCTGGTGGTGCCGTATAATCAGGGCGGAGCGCTCGCCAATAGCCGAGCGCAAATATTTATGCTGCGCTGTTATCGGCCGGCCAACAAGCCCCCCCTCAACGTCTTGCACTTTCTCATTCTGCCTTGCGCGAGGCGGCTTCCTGCCGACGATGTGGTAGTTACCGAGGGTGCCACGAGCGTCGTTCGCCTACGAGGCTTCCTGTTAACACCAGCAGCCACATATGGAAGCAAGATATTCATTGGACACGGTTTGTGATGTGGAAACAAAGAACTCAATATGTGTTTGTGTGTTAATAAACAATTATCGCATTAGAAAGTAATAAGCTCTAAATTCTGTGATAAGTTGGCACCTATGTTTCTCGACAGCACTCCAAAACTTTGAAAAAGAATCACCATTTCGGGCAGTTCATGTGCAGAAAGACACCCATTTGCCTCTGTGCCCTTCCAAAGTTTTGAATTATGGTTCCGCTGGAAGTGAAACGTAAATCTGTGCAATCACTCGTTTCAATCGTCCTACCGAACCTCCATTACTGCAGTGAAATCCACTACTGCACGAATAGTGAGAACACTAGACAGTTATAACTAACCATAAACGGCTGTACGCATTATATGTACAACATCCATCAATAAGACCATACATGAACTTCATCCACCCAATTACTTTGGTTGCAGCCAGACATAATACGTGCCGGCCGGGATGGCCGAGCGGTTCTAGACGCTACAGTCCGGAACTGCGCGACCGCTGCGGTCGCAAGTTCGAAGCCTGCCTCGGGCATGGGTGTGTGTGATGTCCTTAGGTTAGTTAGGATTAAGTAGTTGTAAGTTCTAGGGGACTGATGACCTTACAAGTTAAGTCCCATAGTGCTCAGAGCCATTTAAACCATTTTGAACATAATATGTGGTTACCACACGCTATGTTTCCTCTACCAGCTCATCACTGGAACACTTAGTCAGCCTTTCGGTCAATGGACCATTTATCCTTCGCACAATTCAATGCCCTGTTACTTTTAAGACGAAGCAGAAACGCTTCTTCCCGTCATCCCCATAACGTTTCCCCTAAAATTTACGCTTACGGTCAGTTTTCATCGACGTCAAACAGTAAATGTTCCCATCTTCTCCCACCATTTACGCATCTTGCTCTATTCATTTTTCAGTCTGTCATCTATTTTTATTTTCATTTATCATCATAAAGATGGTTTTATCACGTTCCTCTTTAAGCCTCTCTTCCATCCTTTTCCAATGTCCTTCGCAGTTAGCCTTCTCAGCTTAAAAATACCACACTGTAATTTGTCTCTACCTTTATTTAGTAAAGTTCGTGGGTTGCTACTTGGAGTCGCTGATTACCGATCTCGGTGTCCCCTGTTCGGCTCCCGGCTGGGTCAGGGAATTTCTTCGCTAGAGACTAGATGTATGTATGTATGTACGTATGTATGTATGTGTGTGTGTGTGTGTGTGTGTGTGTGTGTGTGTGTGTGTGTGTGTGTGTGTGTGTGTTGTTCTCATTGTAATTTCAAAGACATCAACAAGCAAGTCGCCGAAATGGCGTGAAATAAGAAAGTAGTTGACTTCCACCAGGCGACCGAACCCTCATGTAAGAGCCTCTCGGACAAAAATACCATACGCACATTTCAATGTTATGAAACTCAATGAATGTAAACTGTGATTTCTTTATTTTTCTGCGCTACAGTAATTATTAATTGTTTTATGCTGTATACTAGAAGCAAATTATGCTTATCGTATTGAATGAAATACAGAGTGTATAGAAAGCATGACGGCCCCAATATTTCAAGCTAAAATAAAATTTCCCCTGTATTATAAACAGTAGTAGTTACTGCCATCTATTAATTGCGGCACATACGATTTCTGAAATTGGACAGTTTACCATTCCAGTGACATTCGATAGCTTTTCAAAATGTTGGTTGCTCCTTAAAACACTTGTTCAATCTTGTTGTAGAAGAAGGCGAGGCAGTGCTACTCACAATATCCTGAGAATTATTAAATTTTCAAATATCGACGGATTTTTGTATACACAAATATCAAAAGTAGTTTTGCATCACCCAGGTTCCCAGAACTCTTGAAGACAGATGTTGAATGTGGTTATTGTATCACAGACACAGTCCCTCTGCCTGTTCAGAGATGTCACTAAACTCGCTCAAAGATGTAAACAACCATGCATGAGCAGTGCCTATTACACGGAGGGGGTCTGACAGCCCATCAGTTCCAGTCATTCCACCAGGAAGGAGGTACAAGGCTCATGTTGTCCGTAGTTCAGCCATGCCTAGACGGTCATTGCCGCGGTTCGAACGCATCTGCGTTGTAACTTTGAGCCAGGGAGGGTTCTCAACAAAGGAAGTGTCCAAGCGTCTCGTAGTGAACTAAAGCGTTGTTGTTCGAACATGGAGGAGATACACAGAGACAAGAACTCTCGATGACATGCCTCGCTCAGGCCACTCAAGGGCTACTACAGCAGTGGATTATGGCTCCGAGGAACCCTCACAGCAAAGCCACCATGTTGAATAAAATGATTCTGAGCACTATGGGACTTAACTTCTAAGGTCCTTCAGAAGGATGGAGACAGTTGTTCTTGAGTATTATTCTAATGTATGGTACAGACCAACACATTAGTCGCTCAGTATGGATGTTCTTGACTGTGTTTCTAACAAGCACCCCCCTCAGATTAAGTTATAAGTTGGCACAGTGGATAGGCCTTGAAAAACTGAAAACAGATCAATCGAGAAAACAGGAAGAAGTTGTGTGGAACTAAAAATTAGTAAAACATAAAAACTGAGTAGTCCATTGCAAGATATGCAACAACAAGGACAACGTGAACTCAGGAGCGCCGTGGTCCCGTGGTCAGCGTGAGTAACTGCGGAACGAGAGGTCCTTTGTTCAAGTATTCCCTCGACCGAAAATTTTACTTTCTTTATTTTCGCAAAGTTATGATCTGTCCGTTCGTTCATTGACGTCTCTGTTCACTGTAATAAGTTTAGTGTCTGTGTTTTGCGACCGCACCGCAAAACCGTGCGATTAGTAGACGAAAGGACGTGCCTCTCCAATGGGAACCGAAAACATTTGATCGCAAGGTCATAGGTCAATCTATTCCTCCACAGGAAAACACGTCTGCTATATTCTATACGGCACTGGTGACGGCATGTGCGTCACATGACAGGAATATGTTGTCGATCCACCTAACTTGTACACTTGGCGAATGGGTAAAAAGATTCTTCTACCTTGCCCGATTTAGGTTTTCTTCTGGATGTGATAATCACTCCCAAAAAAGTGATGAAAACATAAGAGTTTGTCACATAAACTGAAAATAAAAAATTAAACCTTTCACTCGAGGGAAGACTTGCACCTAGGACCTCTCGTTCCGTAGCTACTCTCGCTAACCACAAGACCACGGCGCTCCTTAACTCCCATTGACCTTGATGTTGCCTATCTTCGCCTGGACTACTCAGTTTGTATATTTTACTAATTTTTTTCATAGTTCCACACAACTTCTTCCTGTTTTCTCGATTGATCTGTGTTCAGTTTTTCAAGGCCTATCCACTGTGCCAACTTATAACTAAACCTGAGGGGGGTGCGATGGGGTGGTTCCCTTGTAAGGTATCTTTCGCCCGACAGCACCCAGTCACTCACAACCATGTATTCTACAGATGCAGTACATTTGCTCTATTTTCCTGTATGTCCATGTCTATGCGAGTGTTATGGATAGCTGTCATAAACCTCAGCCACACCTCTCGCTGGTGAATCCACCTTCAAAACATATCCTGGAGGTGCTGCATTGCGGATCTTCCTCTACACGCTGTCCTGGATATAATCCGTGGTGGATCCACCAGTGGGAGGATAGGATCAGGTTTACTGGATCACAGGACCCGCCTACCGCCTCCTGCCCTACTCTGGGGGCTTGAGACGAAGGGGTACTGGGCGCAAGGTTGCGTTTATTTTGCACACAAAAGAGTATATAAATAGGTGATAGTAAAGTAGAAACAATATGAAGAATACAGAACGTACACAACTGCATCATACATAACGGATGACAAAAATGTTATTCGTTTCTTCCAACTCAACGGATTTGCACACACATCCCGACGGCTGGTTAATGTGCTGAGTGTGGACTTTGAACACCTCTGGCAACAGTACATGCAAGACAACGACAGGGCGTGCTGTAAATGATGTCATCAATTTCATATCCATCCTTGGGAACCCCAGATATGCTCTTTGGGATTCAAATTGGAAGAGCTGCGAGGTCACACCGTGTGCGCAATATCATTCGTTTCCAAGAAAACGTCAACCACCCATGCTCTATGAGGCCGAACATTATCGTCCATTAATACGATGTATGGGCCCACAGAACCTCACAGTGACCGCACATGAGATCCCAAGATCTCGTCACGATACCTGACAGTAATTAAACCTTGCCGATGCACTGATACGATTTCATGACGGTGTGTTTGAGTGGTCAATGTAATTCCTGCTCACATCGTTAGCAATCTTCCTCTTTACACAGTGTTTGGGTCAAAATCTCGCATTCCACTTTCCCTCCAGATGTAAATCCGTGGAGAATCACTTTCCAGGTCAAATCAGGACTCATCTGTGAAGAGAACATTGCCCCACTATTCGATCATCAAGTCTGAATGTGAGTGACACAACTCTAGACGTTCCATTCAGTGAAGATGCATCAGAGGTACACATTCAGCAGGTCTCTGACAGTAAAATCCACTCTACCATAGCCTTCTGTACTCCATTACTTCGACACAACGCGTCCAGTGGATGCTGGCAGGTCAGATGCAACTTGATGTGCTGTACCGAGGCACTACCTTCATGACCTTACGACCAAATAATGGTCTTCTCTTCTGATGTCAAACGTGGCTCGCCTAGCCGTGGTCTTCAGAATAGAGTTTTGGTCTCTATAAACTGTCGCCATATCAAGAAACAACAGAACGATACACATTAAGCGTCTTCTCTGTGCCATACTGCACGGTCTGTGAGTGTGATAACAATGCCTTTGGATGTGGGACTATTCGGTGAACGGTACACCGTTTGATAGGTGCACTGACGTCAACGTTGGTGAGGTTGTCCGTTTACCAGAATGCCACTTTCCATGCAGAATGCGATATACGGAGCTATATTGAAACTGACCGGCCGCGGTGGTCTCGCGGTTCTAGGCGCGCAGTCCGGAACCGTGCGACTGCTACGGTCGCAGGTTCGAATCCTGCCTCGGGCATGGCTGTGTGTGATGTCCTTAGGTTAGTTAGGTTTAAGTAGTTCTAAGTTCTAGGGGAGTGATGACCACAGCAGTTGCGTCCCATAGTGCTCAGAGCCATTTGAACCATTTTTATATTGAAACTTTGTATGAATATATCGTGAATTTGACACAGGATGGACAAATAGAGGTTAGTTGCTTTAATTTTGATCACTTGTGTATTACCAAAAAGACGTAAGCACAATTATCTATCGGCATTCGCTATCTAGTATGTGGTATTAGAAAGAAATTCTCTCTCGGCGGTGGAGTGTGTGCTGATATGAAACTTCCTGGCAGATTAAAACTGTCTGCTGGACTTAGACTCGAACTCGGGACTAACGAGGTGCTGGCAGAAGTGAAGTTGTGAGGGGAACGGGGGTTTGTGTGTAGTACTTGGGTAGCTCAGATGGTAGAGCGCTTGCCTGGAAAAGGCAAAGGTCCTGAGTTCGAGTGTGGTACATAGTTTTAATCTGCCAGGAAGTTGCATTTTAGTATACTGAACCTGCAAAGTAGTGGAGGGATGTTTTAACGATGATACAGAAACTGTGAAGCAATCTGAATTGTTACTGGTTGGCGTTGAAATTACGGAACAACTGCTGGAATTCCTGAAATTGGTCGCGCTGTCAACAAAGGTGTGTAATACTGTTCATCGCCCCTTATCAACGGTGTCTTCCCCATCCCGTCCATCCACTGGTACACTGTTGATTATGCATAATGATTGAAGGGAGACTTGGTGGATGATTGGGTATCTGGTACTTTTCAATGGGAGAATTGGACAGCTCCAGACAGCTATTTGCAACCATTCCTTGAAGCTGCAGACTCGTCTTATCTCCTTATGCTGCGACTACTCCATGTGTTTGTATTGTATTTTTTCACTGATAAGACAACAGAACTTCTTTTTATTTCTACTACATTGCCCATATTGTGAACAGCATCTTCTGGTAATGAGCAAAACTGGAACAGTAATCATGTACCTGACTGCAAAATGAGGAAACAATGCTCTCCGAAATGGAACACTGAGAAATCTGCTATCCCGTCACTGTGGAAGATGAGATTAACTGTATAGCTCATTACGTTTGGGTAGCTGTTGGAAACGCCCTACAATGCGGAAAAGTTATCCAGTTTTCATATGTTGCGATGTCTGTCACATTTTTGTCAATTTCCACCAACTTGTTCGTTGTGGGACCCGCATAGTTTGCACCATGCGATGTTCAGCTGACTGTGAGAAACAAAGGATCAAAACATGTTAATGTTGGTTTAGCAGCTGACACAGACCTGGAAGTCATGGTAGAAAAACGAAGTGTTTGGCCCTGTACAAAGCTCTAGTTATACACTGGTTGGTTGTGTCACACTTCCAATGCAGTGATATGTATATACGTAATATGCTCGATGCCAACAATTTGTAGATGGTATTTGTTTCTCAGTGGATCAGAAGAGAGAGACGCAGTAAAATCTTACAGGAGGACACACTCCAAGGAGTGGTATGACTAATTAAAATTCGGACACAGATTGTTCTCTTGAAACAACACCGATTTTGCTGATAAAATGAATAGAAATAAGCTGCATCTATCCTCATGTAATCATGACTGTTTTACTACCATCATCGTGACTGTGTGTTTAAAAAATAGGTGTCAGCTCAAGTCCTGCGTTGTATCATATTTCATAACCTCTAATTATAAAGTCGTCAGCACTTGAATTATTGCTCGTTGTGAAACCTACAAATGATACTGTTATTTCTCGACTTGTGAGTAGATTTTGTGAAACAGACTGTGAAGCTAAAATTCGTTACAAAACTAGGACGCAAGAATCTGTAGTATGATGGCAGCTTTAAAGGCAAATCAGAAAAGGGGAGTTATGGAACAACAAAAAAAAAAGTCAAATATAAGCATGCACATAGTAATTGATTTCAGTGCAATGGAAGAAAGGGAGACATGTTAAAATCTTATAGGATATCGTAATTGCAGATGTGATCTGTCTTTGTATTGGTAAAAGAGGACTTCCAATAGTGTGCAGGACTGTGATATCCTCATGAATTATAGTTCGTTGTTGTCGAATGTAAAATGATTTTCCTTAGTACATCTGTTGAATTACGACCCATTTATTGTGTAAGCGTATGTTGGCCTTGATTACCTGGGCTGCAGGATGACTGTCGATCAGGTATCTGTAGCGTGCCCTGATATTAAACAGCAATGGGTGCAGTCTTCAGCTGTATGCTTACAGGTAATACACTCCTGTATGTCCATCACCAGTATCACGTGAGTTGTACATGCTTCCTGCCACAAATAATGTAGTATCTTACACCCTCAGTGTTTTTCCCACCAGCTTGTATGTGAAGTGAGTGTGTCTGTCACTAGTTTCGAGTGGTATTGTGCTACTTTTCACAACAGGATAACATCAGATATATGTCATCACCAGTTTTTGAACTGTATTGCGATTTTAGGCAGTTCTTGTGTAGCGCTATGCATATAGTTGTGTAATTAGGTCTGATCTTTACGATCATTATGATTAATTACGTTATTAGGTCCAATCTGTACTACAGTTTCGAGTCCCAGAAATGGCACCGTCGTTTTTAATTTCTCGTCAATTCCGATGTGGAGGGTGGGATGTCAGCACAGCCCTGGACAAAGAAATTCCCCCATAAATTCGGAATTCCCGCCAAAACTCGAAATTCCCGCCAATATGTTAGTTGGGGAAGGGGTGGTGAGGGAGGAGGCGCTGGGAGCCGCGTTCTGGCTGTGGAGAAAAACCTATGACGTCATCCAGGACTGGAGAAATCGGATATCACTTGGGGGGGAGGGGGTAGGTGTAGTTAATCGATCAATTAAATTAATTTGTGTATCACTTTGATATCAAAATTGCGCCAGGATTCCCATTTACCTGTTAGAAACTTTCTCTCATTATGATAACTGAGCAGGATCCTTTCGCGAATATGTGCCTGCAGATGTTTATTATTTGATGTAGAATATCTTTACCCCCTTGTGTGACCCGGAATTGAACACTAGAAAATCACGAGAGGCGAACCTTTGAGTATAAAAGGGGCGGGCATTATTGTGCTGTCTGCTGAGAAGCAACACGTTCCAATAGTTGCAGTAATGCGAACCGACGCTTGAGGTGGTATAACGAGCTACGTATGTGGACAGGGGAGGACTGGAAATAAATATTTTCAGTAATGAATCCCGCCGTACTTTGTGGGAATCCAATAGGTGGTTAGAGTTTTGGAAAATGTTTGGAGAACTTCTAGCTCCAAGAATGGACTACAAATGAGGTCGTGTTACTGTAATGGGGTGTTTTTTTGTGGTTAGCGTGTGGTTCCCCTATTGCACTCACGAGTACCCGAAGAATATGATAACATTTTACAGCATTTTGTACTGCGCACTGTAGGGGAGGAACTCGGAGACGACAACTGTATCAATGTGACCAAGCACCCTGTCATAAAGCAGCATCGTGGTGGCGGTAGTTTGTGAACGATAACTTTCTGAAATGAACTAGCCTGCCCAGAGTACCAGCCTGAACTCAGGAATATTTTGAATTAGAAAGCTGAAATCGCTCCAGATCCCAGCGACCAACATCACTACCTTCTCTGTTTTTCTCCACAGACATTCAAACACCTCATTGAAACTAACCCCACCACGGGTGAAACCGCCGTAAAGGCGAAGGATGGACACGCCACGTATTAATGTTTACTAGGACGCGCCCTGATGCTTTTGATCAAGTAGTGTATATGGGGCATCTTAAAATACTTGTTAACCCTCTTTGTCGCAGAACTGAGTCCATTAGCGTGATGTCACCTGGTGCCCACACGCAATATTGGCATAGGTATAGTGTTACCTTAAATGTTATACTACAATAGATCCCTGAATTTTGGCTACGACAGTTTATGGGAATATAATTTACGTTACACTTCTGGTACGTGTCGCTAATGTTTGATCAGAGTCCCGTGCGTGCTTGGAATGAATAAGATGAAATATCCAGCACCCGGTGGCGAATGGGCGTCATAAATTCCTGAAGAAGTCGATGGCAGTGTAGCGCGCAGCGCAGTCCCAGGGAGGCCAGTGATCAGCTGTTTTCTGGTGTGGGCGGAGGGGGTGGCCCCGGCGGCGGCGTCTCGGACGACAATTGAGGGCGCGCGTGCCCCGCATATTCACCGCGGCCACCAGCCGGCTACGCCTCGGCACGTAGCGGCTCCTGCTGCTACTGCGGCGCGCCATAGAAATGGCACGCCCTTCTACGTGCTGCAGCCTCACAGACACCTGTGCTCAACAAGCTCCTTCTTTTGTACACATGTAGCTGGTCCCAAGGATACGGTGCCATACGTGGCTCCGAAGGACACGTTCCATTTCCTCTTTGTTTGTTCCAGTAGTCAACAGGAGTACTACACAATTCCTGTACTGGTCACTAAATCAGGAGCCACCAATTGGTCAATCTACTACTTTATTCCACGTTTTTCGAGCAGAACCCATTCTCCGTTTGCAAACCAGAAAATGTAGCTATACAAAGAATATAAAAGGGTTTGAAACTGTAAGTACCGTCAAAATTAAGCAGCTGAAATACTCACCATGAATGTTTTGGAGATAAGATATATAAAGACAGTATTTAACAAACAAAGATGACGTGGCAGGCTAACTGATCAGGTAAAACGCGATAACTACGAGACAATTTTAAATTCAAGCAATCAGATTGCGGCGACGAATACAAAAGTAGTGCCACGTAACGACAATAGCTTATTTGTTCCGTAAGAAATGTAGTATACATAACTAGACTTTCACAGAGGTTTATAAAGTGTAAATAATAAAATGGACGAAGAATAGGAAATTACAGTAATATAGAAAATGCCGTCGACAAAAGAACAAACATATAAAATGACAGACAAAGAGAAAAAGAGTTCCAGAACAGTAACATAAATTCGAGCCTTCATACGAAATAACGTGAATAAAACAAATGGAGGAAAACACGTTAATAAGGTACAATAAAACAGAAACAATGAAAGCAATAGTAAGATAGCGCAAGGACTGAAACCCTCGGAAGACTAGGTAAGGGAGATCGTGCAAGTAACACTCCGTAAATAATAGGATGATATACTGTGACAACAGGAGACCACAGGGACGGTAAGGAAAATAGAGGGCGTAATACAATTTCCAAAAGCATGAGGCTAACCAGTAACAACAACCATTCGGTTCATAAGCATTAATTATAATAATATATGTCAAGGATGCCGGGTGCTCACACCATCAGGAAATACTCGTAACAAAAGTGATAAGGATGGGAAACAGCTGCATGGACGTAGAGATGTAAATAATAAGATATTAGGCTCAGGAATGCTTGGATTTAAAGGTCCAGTATTTCACTGAATATTTTAAGGAACCATTTATGTCTAGACGACAGCTCTTCGTTCATAGTTAAAGTTGGGTTGCACGATTGGTGTATAAGTATTTCTAGTTCCTCTACAGCAGTTTCACGAAATTCCTATTGATCTGCAATATTGTGGCGTTTTCCTTGCGTGGCTTTATGTGAAACTTACATGTTTCAGTAGTGGTTATAGCGCTTTGTGCTTTCTAATAACGACATTGGCAAGGCAAAAACTGTTTTGGCTGACAGTGAGAACTGCATTTATCTTTCGAGGTAGTTCCTCTTAAGGTCAATGGACGTTATCTGGTGCTTTTCTGTGAGTAGAGTTCATTCCTCAGTTCTCATTTTGGGGGTTTCCAAAATATTGCGATATTTTGCACGTACAGTCTCTTTTGAACTTTACAGTTTACCGGCAGCCGTTTCGCATGGATGTGTCGATTATAAACTTTCATATTGTGATTGAGTCACTGCTGTGTCCCGAAATGGTGGTTTCATCACGGTTTGACGTATGCCATCCGAAATCTATAGTTAATAAAGTGCAACGTGTCTATTATACAAACGTCAGACAACTTGCTGCGGCTCAGTGCCACAAAGTCAAATATTATCTCTCAAATAGTTATAATAAAAACCGAAAATTTTCCTAAATACACTCCTGGAAATGGAAAAAAGAACACATTGACACCGGTGTGTCAGACCCACCATACTTGCTCCGGACACTGCGAGAGGGCTGTACAAGCAATGATCGCACGCACGGCACAGCGGACACACCAGGAACCGCGGTGTTGGCCGTCGAATGGCGCTAGCTGCGCAGCATTTGTGCACCGCCGCCGTCAGTGTCAGCCAGTTTGCCGTGGCATACGGAGCTCCATCGCAGTCTTTAACACTGGTAGCATGCCGCGACAGCGTGGACGTGAACCGTATGTGCAGTTGACGGACTTTGAGCGAGGGCGTATAGTGGGCATGCGGGAGGCCGAGTGGACGTACCGCCGAATTGCTCAACACGTGGGGCGTGAGGTCTCCACAGTACATCGATGTTGTCGCCAGTGGTCGGCGGAAGGTGCACGTGCCCGTCGACCTGGGACCGGACCGCAGCGACGCACGGATGCACGCCAAGACCGTAGGATCCTACGCAGTGCCGTAGGGGACCGCACCGCCACTTCCCAGCAAATTAGGGACACTGTTGCTCCTGGGGTATCGGCGAGGACCATTCGCAACCGTCTCCATGAAGCTGGGCTACGGTCCCGCACACCGTTAGGCCGTCTTCCGCTCACGCCCCAACATCGTGCAGCCCGCCTCCAGTGGTGTCGCGACAGGCGTGAATGGAGGGACGAATGGAGACGTGTCGTCTTCAGCGATGAGAGTCGCTTCTGCCTTGGTGCCAATGATGGTCGTATGCGTGTTTGGCGCCGTGCAGGTGAGCGCCACAATCAGGACTGCATACGACCGAGGCACACAGGGCCAACACCCGGCATCATGGTGTGGGGAGCGATCTCCTACACTGGCCGTACACCACTGGTGATCGTCGAGGGGACACTGAATAGTGCACGGTACATCCAAACCGTCATCGAACCCATCGTTCTACCATTCCTAGACCGGCAAGGGAACTTGCTGTTCCAACAGGACAATGCACGTCCGCATGTATCCCGTGCCACCCAACGTGCTCTAGAAGGTGTAAGTCAACTACCCTGGCCAGCAAGATCTCCGGATCTGTCCCCCATTGAGCATGTTTGGGACTGGATGAAGCGTCGTCTCACGCGGTCTGCACGTCCAGCACGAACGCTGGTCCAACTGAGGCGCCAGGTGGAAATGGCATGGCAAGCCGTTCCACAGGACTACATCCAGCATCTCTACGATCGTCTCCATGGGAGAATAGCAGCCTGCATTGCTGCGAAAGGTGGATATACACTGTACTAGTGCCGACATTGTGCATGCTCTGTTGCCTGTGTCTATGTGCCTGTGGTTCTGTCAGTGTGATCATGTGATGTATCTGACCCCAGGAATGTGTCAATAAAGTTTCCCCTTCCTGGGACAATGAATTCACGGTGTTCTTATTTCAATTTCCAGGAGTGTACATAAACACGTAATTCTTTTCCTACAGGTGTAGCTGGAAATCAGAGTGTGTGAAATATGGTGAATGGGGTGAATGTTTCAACTAGTCATAGCTCTGGAAGTAGCCTGTTTGTATGTTGGCAGCACTATAGACTGTGTTAATATCGCTGAGAAACTCAGCGCCCTCTGCAAGAGATTCTGTGGTTGGATGGACTAGCAGTTAGTGAGTGGATAGGGAAGTGTATGGACATGTTTCTTCTAAATAGAGACTATGTGTTG
Organism: Schistocerca nitens; assembly: GCF_023898315.1. Classification (NCBI taxonomy): domain Eukaryota; kingdom Metazoa; phylum Arthropoda; class Insecta; order Orthoptera; family Acrididae; genus Schistocerca; species Schistocerca nitens. The sequence continues at coordinate 975,163,303 of NC_064614.1, read as the reverse complement.
GTAGGACAGGCAATGTAAAGTGAGATGAAATTTCTTATGAGAAAATATACAAGGAAAGGTATGAGGATGGATGTATGGTTGTTAATATCTGGGCAATGTAATTATTGACAACTATGTAATTTTCCGAACCGGATATCACATGAATAAGGTAAAACTTGCTAAATACATTCTTTGCTCTAGAACAAAATCTTTCTTTTGCTATCCATATGCCTCCAAGTAGTTAGAGTGGATAATAGACTATTTTTATTTAGCTGGCCGTTGTTGCTACTTGCTGTAATTGCTGTATTTCATGTTATGAAGATTGTCTTATAAAAAGAAATGGGTGTCTCCAATATCAGGATTCGTGACTGAAATGAGTTTACACGATTAACAGAGTTGGAGGTAGTTTCATATTTCTTTAATTTAATATTTTTGAATTTGTTTTATTGTTAGGATTTCTAGCAATTCAGGGCCATTCTTTTGTGTTAACTATTGGAAGTCTTATTGTCAATGTATAGCAGTCACATTGCACTGGACTTGTATATTGTGGGTAATAAATGAATAGGTTAAGTCTGAGATGACTTTGTCACGGAAAATTCGGTAGATCAGTGTACAACAAAAATAATTAAAGGGTTAGTTTCACCTCTTCCAACTCATGTCTATATTGCAACGGACCTTGGCGGGAAAGTGGTCTGTCTGATGTGTGCTGTCATACAGCTGCACAAGCAGAGTTGCGTGTTGCTTGATAATAACTATTTTGCGGAACATCAGATAATAATAAGAACCTTCTTTCCACTCCAGTTAACACTAGTCATAACATTTCTGTCAAACGATATCCATATAAATGCTCAAATAGTCTTTACGTCCCTAGAAATATCTATCAATACACGAAGCTAAAGCTATTGCTATTATCTATTCCCCTGCAGCTCTTATCATTTCAGTGCACATATATGACGTGCAAGGTATGCACATATGGTCCAAGAAAGACGAAATAAATGAGAATTAGCAGAAATGACAACAGCGAGAAACTTAATCTCAGGACTGATGGTCACGAAGTACATGAAATAATGAATTCTGCTACCTCGGCAGCAGAATAACCAATGACGGACAGAGCAAGGAGGACATAAATAGCAGGCTAGCACTGGCCAAAAGGGCATTTCTGGTCAAGAGAAGTCTGCTAATATCAAACACAGGCCTCAATTTGAGGAAGAAATTTCTGAGGATGTACGTTTGGCGTACATCATTGTGTGATAGTGAAACATGGACTGTGGGAAAACAAGAACAGAAGAGAGCCGAAGCGTTAGAGATGTGGTGCTACAGGTGAACGTTGAAAATTAGGTCGACTGATTTAATAAGGAATAAGGGGGTTCTGCGCAGAATCGGAGAGAAAATGAATATGTGGAAAACATTGACAAAGAGAAGTATAGGTTGATTCGACATCTGTTAAGACATCAGGTAATGACTTCCATGGTAGTAGGATGAGCTCTAGAGGACAAAAACTCTAGAGGAAGACAGAAATTGGAAAGAGATTGGAATACATCCACAAAATAATTGAGAACGCCACCTGCAACTGCTACTCTGCGGTGAAGAGGTTACCACAAGACAAGAATTCGTGGCGGGCCGCATAAAACCAGTCAGATCATTAGGACGTTGTTTTTATAACCAATTTGCCATCCCCGATATTGTTTAACTTCGGCGCTACACGAATAGTTTGCGAAGGTTGACCCGAAAGCCAACGACCATGCCTGTCTGGGCGTCAGATAAATTCTTCCGTATCCCTATTACGACATCGACTGCAGTGTTTTTCCGAATCTCCAGACACGATTTATATTGTGTAAGTTCGACTGCGAGTACGCGCCTGGTAAGAGTTCTCAGTGGAATTTTCTCTACATTGGCAACACTGACCGACCACAAAATCTCCATTCTGTTGTTGGTTCTCTATTGACGCCGTCACAGGTACTCTTGAACATCTCCGTTTGATTTATTAGTTGTAGCAGGTAAATATAAGTTTTTGTTTCTAGTGAAGTAATCTTTAAGTTGTATATCGGAAGCAATAAGCACTATCTAGATAGGCACTAGAAAATCGAATTATTAACCAAAAGACTCACCATTCTGTGAGGAACACCACTGCACGACAAACACGGGAACCAAGCAGAGACTGCCATCTGTAATATTTTTTGGAGCACTGTAACATAGCGAGAAAGACTGCGCCACCGAGCTGCATGGAGTAGCCGCAATCCAAACAGCCGATAAATCCTTCGAGTGAAGGGGAATATTCCCATTCAGTCCGGATGTGTTCACAGCAGAAGACCTTTCTCCATCGGTAATCACTGAGAGAGCCGGATTTCCAACAACTCTAGAATTAAGAGAAGCCCACGGACAAATGATGCTCCTCAGTCACAGATGATTTGTCTGTGCAGTTACCAGGAAAAACCCAGAACGTAATGAAAACGAGGTTCGGAGAGTCGATTTCGAACAGGTGTAGGCCTATACATTACTTTCCCACTCCTAAAATATGATCGAACCACAAAAAAGAACAATATGTCAGAAAAATTCGTTTAAAATGCATTCTTAGACAAAGAAGTTAAACCAGACAAAACCAAGAAGAGACAAAGTAGCAGTACCAACAACGCAGAACCTCTCGGGCTAATATGGACCTAACCGCGCCTCCATCTTCAGGAATAACAAGGTCCAAATCGAAAGAGGGCCTGATGTTTTGAATTGCCTAATGTGTGGTGAAGTCTACAAAGAGCGTATCAAGGAAGACTAGATTGTGTTACTAGAAAACGCACAGGTTGTCTTCTAAAATATGATCGAACCGCAAAAAAGAAGAATATGTCAAAAAAATTCGTTGAAAATGCTTTCTTAGACAAAAAAGTTAAACCAGACAAATCCAAGATGAGACAAAGTACCTGTACCAACAATAAAGAACCTCTGGAGCTAATATGGACTTAACCGGGTCATTATCTTCAGGAGCAACAAGGTCCCAATCGAAAGAGGGACCTGATGTTTTGAATTGACCAGGGTGTGGTGATGTCTACGAAGAGCCTGTCAAGGAAGACTAAATCGTTTTACTAGAAAACGCACAGGTTGTCTGCTAAAATATGATCGAACCACAAAAAGGAAGAATATGTCAAAAAAACCTCGTGATAAATGCATTCTTAGACAAAAAAGTTAATCCAGACAAAACCGCCGGCCGCGGTGGCCGTGCGGTTCTAGGAACTTCAGTCCGGAACCGCGTGACTGCTACGGTCGCATGTTAGAATCCTGCCTCGGGCATGGATGTGTGTGATGTCCTTAGGTTAGTTAGGTTTAAGTAGTTCTAAGTTCTAGGGGACTGATGACCTCAGATGTTGAGTCCCATAGTGCTCAGAGCCATTTTTGAACCAGACAAAACCAATAAGAGACAAAGTACCAGTACCAGCAATGCAGAATCTCTAGGACTAATATGGATTTAACCGTGCCATCATCTTCAGGAACAACAAGGTCCAAATCGAAAGAGCGGCCTGATGTATTGAATTGCCCAGGGTGTGGTGAAGTCTACAAAGAGTCTATTATCGAAGACTGGATTGTGTTACTCGAAGAACGCACTGGCTGTGAAGTACCTGGTGAGTTTTCTTGTGATTTATGTTAGAATGTACTCTTTGACTAGACAACATGTACTGCTACCAGACAATGCCGCGAAGTACCTCAAATATGTTGACATTTACGGTTTTTGTTAAGAGTCAATTGGCTGTAACTGATATATGTTGTTCCGAAGTAAAGCAGCAATGATTTGTAATAAGTAAAGCTTGTTTTAACCTACTCATCTATAGGTATGAGCGGTTAAATGCCAAGTGCGTAGCCTTTCCCGGTTTCCCCTGCCTGTTCACTGCCAGGGCTGTCACCTGACGTCTGTGATTGGTTATTGCACGTTGATGTCGAACTTGGGCGGTGGTCACAGTAATGTTACTGAACAGTGTATTACCAGTGTTGGAGGGGTTCATTCGAAGAGATCATGGCCATTTTCTTGGCCCCACCACGTCTGCACCGAATTTGTTTTCAGTCTCTAATGACCTCTCCGTCGACGAGACGATAAACTTGGATGTTCCACTCTCTGTTCCGTAAAATGAGACACTGAATATGCAGCACGAGACACGATATCCCGGCGAATATTGCTGGAGTGCAGCACACCGTCAGTGCATGAGCTGGCTGAGTAATGAAGAGGTGTAAGCAACTGGTAATGGCGTGTCCGTCCGGCGCCACGCCGACTGCACTGGCGCACGGCGCGCCAGTATATTGCCGCGGCCGGAGACAGCGCGGCCGCGCGTACATCTGCGCGCATACAAACGGCAGCCGCTGTCTGCAATTACGCGCACTGGCGGCTGGAGCGGCGCGGCGGCTGGCCCGGACGTGCACGGCACAGCACAGCATAGGCCACACGCAGCGCAGCGCCGAATGGCGGGACGACCACCTCGCGCTGACAGCTGCCGCCGCCACCGGGCTGTCACCCTCATTACGGCCAGACCGCCACATTTGCCTGTTGACACGAGCGCATGGTGATGGTCTTGTCCGTATTTAACGTGCCGCCGACGAGATGCTCATTACAGTCGGATCACTAGTGTATTTGGATATGGAAGATGGGGTTGTGGTGTGTGTGCGCGTGATTGCTCGCGCGCGCGCTCGCGTGTGTGTGTGTGTGTGTGTGTGTGTGTGTGTGTGAGAGAGAGAGAGAGAGAGAGAGAGAGAGAGAGAGAGAGAGACAGACAGACAGACACAGATACATAGTGGAAGGGTAAGCACTCACGTTAGTGTATTTCCCCAGTGTCTACAAATAAACTGTTTCGTTTCGACTTACAGTCCTACAGTTGGCCTGCGACAGTTATGTGAATAATAAGCACGTCTCTTTGAACCGTGAATTTACTTTCAAAAAATTTTTTTAAAGAATTTTCATTTACTGGCGATTCATCAAGAACATTGACACATTTAATCACAATGGGTGAGAGTGGAAGTAGTTGCCAGGAAGTAATTGATGGAAAATTACTTTTAACAAATGTAAATTTATTCCTAAAAGCTTTTTCAAAACAGATTTAAAATTATGAGCAGAGAAGCACACTCGAAATATCAAGTCACTATTTAACAAATGTGAATTTATTCCTAAAAGCTTTTTCAAAGCAGATTTCAAATTATAAGCAGAAAAGCACACACGACATATGATATCACAATTTAACAAATGTGAATTTTATTCCTAAAAGCCTTTTCAAAACAGATTTATAATTGTTAGCAGAAAGCACCCTCTAAATATCAAGTTACAGTTTTATTTAGATGGAAGGAACAATATTAACAGTAGGAGCCTTCGGGCTGAGAAGCTTGCTTCCTCCCTTTCAACACGGCCGTAGTCATGACCGCTCACAACAACCTCCGAAAGAGTACACTGGTACAAATCTGCAACACACCAGATTACTTTAAACAAAAAATTTTTAACAACTCACGCAAACATGTAAACTATGCCACCCGTAAGAGGAATGGAAATGGTACAACCCTCAAATTATTTGCCACCGAAAGTGCAGTTTTTTTAAAGGACTCTTACGGTGGAAGGGTGGCAAGCTTATAAGCTAAAATAACTATTTAAATAAAACCCATAAAATGCAGACTTACATAAAATGTACAACATGCTCTACATTACACATATACCACCTCGCAAGATGATAAGCAAGATAGTAGCATATTTCAAGAATTCGGCCTTTAAGCAATAAACTCGTCAACACCGAATCCGACAACCATGACAGAGGCAGCTATTAACGTATGGAAAATTGACAGGAGGGCGGGGTTACTAAACAACCCGAACCGCAGATTGCTTTAAACCTCCCCAATTCCACAAGGGAAAAACGGACCAACCAATTCACAATAACCATCTTCCCGCGGGTGGGCAAACGGAGAAGAATGGTGGGACGACCCCAAAACAAAGTAGCTGGTGACCTCACCAAAAAATAAGTACAATTTAACAAGTAAGTGAAACAACATATCTGCAATCACTTAACTTCTAATAAACTGCGATTTCTGGCGAAGACCTGGCGAAGCATCCCGAACGCTCTCCCGAACCGTCCGCTGCCAGCCGCTTCAATGGACGCAGGAAGGCGTGCTGATCTCCCGTCTCACGGCGTCGCAGCTCGCCCCGGCCAGACCGATGTCGTGGTTTCGCCCCTGTTGCTCTCTTGTGAACCGCGAAGCCACTACCCCTTTCTATACGGCGCTGCCCACTGGACTCACGTGAAGACCTCACATGCGCCGACGCTCAAGGCGGACAAGTCATCTCGTGTCTCAGTGCGCGACCAACCAACCGCCAAAAAAACCACCAATGACCGTTGCCCGAGCAACTCGAGCAGACTGGCGGCCTAACGCGCAGACTCAGATGCAGTAACTCATCCCCGACTGGGCGAACACTAGCTCAGTTCTATTACTGGCGGAGTGGCAAGACTCTCATTTTCTGGCTTTAAGGTCTGATCCAAACGACAGACATACTAGCACTCCAACGACAGACAGACACTAACTGCGGCACAAATGCAAACGAGAGACAGACCAGCAACTGGTGACGCGGGACTGACCTAGCCTTACTCCGACTGACCCCCAGACGAGCTGATAGCGTCCCTTAAATGCACGTGAACAGGCAACCTTTCCGCTTTCCCACCAGGGGAGACACCAAATCCGCGATTACCACAGCGGCGCCACCGACAGAAACGGAGGGCGACTGCTTCAAAAAATGGTTCAAATGGCTCTGAGCACTATGGGACTCAACTGCTGTGGTCATCAGTCCCCTAGAACTTAGAACTACTTAAACGTAACTAACCTAAGGACATTACACACATCCATGCCCGAGGCAGGATTCGAACCTGCGACCGTAGCAGTCGCACGGTTCCGGACTGCGCGCCTAGAACCGCGAGACCACAGCGGCCGGCGACTGCTTCACACAACACGCTGCGGCGCGCTCTTCAAAACAGCAATTATTTACCAGGGCTCACTCTTTTACAGCTTTACACTGAGGTGACAAAGTTCACGTGATATCTTCCAATATAGTGTAAGACCTTCTTTTTCCTGGCTTAGTGTAGCAAATCGAAGTGGCATGGATTCAACAAGAAGTTAGAAGTCTCCTGCAGAAATATTGAGCTATGCTGCCTCTATAGCCGTCCCCACCTACGGAAATGTAGCCAGTGCAGGACTTTGTGCACGAACTGACCTCCAGAATATGTGCCATTAATCTTCGATGGGATTCATGGCGGGCGATGCGGGCTGCCGAATCATTCGGTCTAATAGTTCAGAATGTTCGTCAAACAAATCATGAATAATTGTAGCCCGGTAACATGACATCGTTGTTTGACAACATGAAGTTCATGAATGGCAGCAAATGGTCTTCAAGTAGCCGAACATTTTCCAGTCAATGATTTATTCAGTTGGACCACATGACGTTGTCCATTCCATGTAAACACAGAACATAAACACAGAACACACCAGTACGTAGGCACCACCAGCTAGTCCATTCGCTTGTTGACAACTTGAGTCAGTGTCTCCGCCTCACTTGAATCCGACCATCAGTTTTCACCAAATCAAATCTTTTTCATCTAACCAGGCCACGGATTTCCAGTCGTCTAGCGTCCAACCAATACAGTCACGAGTGCAGAAGAGGCGCAGAAAGAAATGTCGTGTTGTTAGAAAGAACGCTCGCGTCCTTCGTCTATTGCCGTAGCTCATTAACGCCAGGTTTTGCCTCAGTGTCGTAACAGATTTCTTTTCTCGGATGTCCTGCATTGATATCTCCAGTTATTCCACGCAGTGATGCTTGTCTGTTAGCACTGACAACTCTATCCAAACACCGCTGCTCTGGGTCATTAAGAGAAGGCCCGCAGCTCGTGGTCGTGCGGTAGCGTTCTCGCTTCCCGCGCCCGGGGTCCCGGGTTCGATTCCCGGCGGGGTCAGGGATTTTCTCTGCCTCGTGATGGCTGGGTGTTGTGTGATGTCCTTAGGTTAGTTAGGTTTAAGTAGTTCTAAGTTCTAGGGGACTGATGACCATAGATGTTAAGTCCCATAGTGCTCAGAACCATTTGAACCATTTGAACCATTAAGAGAAGGACGTCGGTCGCTACATTGCCCGTGGTGAGATGTATCGCCGGAAATTTGTTATTCTCGGCACACACTTGGCATTGTGGCTCGGAATTTTTCATTCCATCACGATTTCCGAATTAGAATATCCCATGTGTCTAACTCCAATTACCATTCCGCGCTCAACGTCTTCTAATTCCCGTCGTGCGGCCATAATCACGTCGTAGGACTTTTCGCATGGATCATCTTAGTACAACTGACGGATCTGCCAGTGCACTGCGTTGCGTATGTATTACTACCGCCATGTGCATATCTGGATGTTGCTTTACCATGAAGTTTTGGCACGTCAGTGTAATAGCCGCTTAAAACAACAGTTGTCTACGGGTATGGTCTTTGATTAGTAATCAATACGTCCTCTGTTGCGGGTTAGAGATCCGCCACCGTTAACATTTTGATTAATAATCTCCACGGGCGGCCGAAGGAGATTCCGGCATAAGAAGTCACACTCATTCTGACAGCAGCCATGTCAAAGAGGGAGGAGGATCGGACAGAGGTTCAAAGCACTGTCTTGTAGTTGCGGTGGGAAACTGCCCCTGAAGGCGGAGGAATCAGAAATCATCAATGGCGTGAGGTCGCAGAACTCAGCGGTAACCATGCAGGAAGGACTCATATTGTGTATTCACAGGACATGTGGCCTGCAAGTGGAAAAAAAGTGTCATTATGATGTCTCCTTTGGCAAAATATTCCGGAATAGTCACCGATTCGGATCTCCGGGAGGGGACTGCCATGGGGGAGATGACCCCGACAAAAAGAATGAATAACGAAAGAAAGAATAGTTTTCTACGAATCGGGGCATTGAATGTCAGGAGCTTGAACGTGTTAGGGAAGCTAGGAAATGTGATGAAGTAAATGAAAATTCCCAATTTCGTTGTAGTAGGGCTCAGTGAAGTAAAAAGGAAAGAAGACAAGGATTTCTCGTCAGATGAGTATTGGGTAATATCAAAAGCAGCGGAAAAGGGTAAAACGGGAGTAGGATACGTTGTGAGTAGGAAGGTAGGTTAAAGAGTGTGTTACTGTGAGCATTTCAGTGATGGGATTGTTCCTATCTCTATCGACAGCAAACCAAAACCGACAACGATAGTTCAGGTATACGTGCTGACGTCGCAATCTGAAGATGTCGGATTGCATCTTGATTGACAAACATTGCGAAATCAGATGCTGGATTGTAAGGCATACGCATATGCAGATATAGTCTCACATCACATTGTAGTAGTAATGAAGAGTACACTGAAGTTTAAGAGATTAATCAATTAAATCAATACGAAAAAAAGTTGGAATGACGAGATACGCGTGAAGTTTTCAAAGGCTATAGATGCAGCAATAAGGAATAGCTCAGCAGTCAGTATAGTTGAAGAGTACTTGATATAACTAAAAAAAAGTCAATTACGATAGGCAAACATAGATACAAAGCAGGTAACTGCGAAGAAACCATGAGTAACCGATGAAAAAGAAACTGCAAAAACATTCAGGTAAATTCAGGAATTCAGATATGCAAGACAGTGAGGAATGAAACAAATAGGAAGTGCAGGGAAGCTAAGACGAAATGGCTCCATGAATAATGTGACGAAATAGCAAAAGAAACGACTGTCGGAAGAATTTCTAAAGTAGCTCGGGGAAGTGTCACAATTACAAAGACTACTAGAGCTAACGAAATCAGCTTAACAGCTCGTGCATCCATGTTCCTGACAATAATAATATACCGAAGAATGGAAAAGGCAATTGAGAATGTGTTAGATGACGATCAGTTTGGTTTCAGGAACGAAAGAAAGATTCAGCAGTTGAATTAGAATTCGATGTGAAAGGATGACGTGGCAATCCTGAGTGAGAGTGAAGAAGAATTATATGTTTGTTTGTGCGGCCATCTTCCGCATCAAATGTTAACACCCGTTATTATAAGTTATCTGTCTTGAGCTGACTGATATCTAATGGAAGCGAATAACACCAGACGTGTTTCGCTTTCATTCACAAAGCATGTTCTGTGGCATCCTGTAAATTGGATACACATGTTTGTACATTTTTTGATTTTTTTAGGTTAAAACACCATGTTCTTTATAAAGTTAGTCTGCAAGCTATGGTCTTTCTTTACGTAAACTGCTCCTTCCCTTCTTGCTAGCAGTGGTTGGCGTCGACAGGCTTCATTTCACATCCGGCCCTGGCAGTTTTTGCATTTTGCGTAATTTCCTGCGCTGCACTATTTATATCTGTTTTTCTTTCATCAATGCCTCAGTGTTTGTGCCTAGGCGATGGAGCCTGTGGTTGCATGTGTACTTTTAATGTTATATTAAGTGGTCAATCAGTTTAAAGAGTTTGTGGTTTCCGAAGTTGATCTGATCATTTATCAGATGTTTCTTTTCTGTTATGGTCTTATGGATGTGATAGTTTTCTTGTAAGGTGAGGAGGTTTTTTTGTTGTTGTTTATCCTTATGATTTCCATGTCTGAGTCTCTGGTCGTAATTTTATGTAGGTGTTGGTGTAAGTGTTCTGCAAAAGTTAAATGATTTGTCCTATACATCCATGCTCTTACATGTTCTTCGTTCTTTGGATCTGGTGTCAAATGTCGTCTTGGTTTGACCTATGTATCTTCCAACACATGTATTGCATTTCACTTGGTATATTCCTGATTTCTGATACTTTCTGTTTCTTTCGCACTCTGTGTTGTTTCTATTCTTGTATTTTGTGTATTTGTCTGTGTATGATTTTGTCCTTGTGTTGGTGGCAGTTGGGTGTTTGTGCTTTTCTGTTTCTTAATTTTCTTGTTCAGCTTTGTTGCATAGTTCTCTTTGTATCCATTGTTTGTGGCTGTATTTAACACAGGATTCATTTTATTTTGTAATTGTCTGTATCTAATGGTAGTACGTTTAGTCTGTGGAGCATGTATCTAAGTGCTGCATGCTTTTGAGAGTTGGGGTGTTGTTATGTCTCATATAACTGGTTCTTTTGTTCTCGGTTTTCGGTAAATGGCAAAAGTGTTTTGGTTGTTTTGAATCTTTATGGTGATGCCCAAGAAATTTATCTGTCTATTTTGCTCATTCTCTATCGTAAAATGTATCTTATCATGAACGGAATTTATGTTTGTGTGTAATTGGTCACTTTTATTGTTTAGTTCATCCGTCAGGCACAAGATGTCATACATATATCTAATCCCGTATAGGACGTTGTACCTAATTGGCACTATTTTGTTAAATATAATCTGTTCTACATGGTTCATAAATAAGTTTGTTATAGTTCCAAAAACTGGAGCTAATAATAATAATAATAATGTCGTGTGACTAGGGCCTCCCGTAGGGTAGACCGTTCGCCGGGTGCAAGTCTTTCGATTTGACACCACTTCGGAAACTTGCGCGTCGATGTGGATGAAATGATGATGATTAGGATAACACAACACCCAGTCCCTGAGCGGAGAAAATCTCCGACCCAGCTGGGAATCGAACCCGGACGCTTAGGAGTGACATTCTGTCATGCTGACTACTCAGGTACCGGGGGCGGACAGGAGATCCCATTGGTAATCCTTCACTTTATTAACAGAATGCATTATTGAACTGAAAATAATTCTGTTCTGTCATTAGCTCTGGAAGCCCGACTGTTTCTTTGATGTATTCATATGGAAGTGTACCGTGTGTCTTAATATTTTGTACTATAATGTGTATTCTTTCCGTTATTGGTAATTGCAATACATATTCTCTATATCAGATGACAGGATTGTGGTTGTGTCGGGAACTTGTATGTGTTTTATGTACTGAATCAACTCCGTGGTGTTTCTTATAGTCGTGTCTTCTTGTAATTTGTATCTTCTGATAAGATTTTCAACATGTATCTAGCAAGTGGGTAAGTGGGAGAGTTTCTATAATTCATAATAACTCTGAAAGGGTGATCTTCCTTGGTTTGCTTCGGAGGTAAGATGCACTGGGATTCGTTTATATCAGTTTTCCTTTTACATTGTTGTTTGTTGTATGTTCAATATCTTTCAGAGTGTATCTCAGGTTCGTTTGGAATCTTTTTATTGGATCTGATTATAATTTTATAATTTTTATGAACTCTTGTGTCTTACTGATGTATTGCTCTTTATCCATGAGAACCTTTGTGATGATGGTGTTGTGTTCCTGTGGTTTCTTTCTAGGTTTTGTCAGTTTTATACAACCTGTATTGTTTAGGTGTCTTCTGTTTTCTTTCATCTGTGTTATTATATTTCTAATTTTATCACTGACCAGCTCTCTCGTCAGACCAATGTTTTCCTTACTTGTTTCTTTTCTGTTTTCCTGTGTGAGAATGCTTTCTGAGTCACCTATGAGGTTTTCTTTGTATTTTTCGTGTATCTGTGTTCTGACTTAATGTTTCAGACCTCTCCCACGTAGTTTTATTTCTTCTGTATGCAAAATAGTGAGAGTCATGTTTACCAGTCTTGGATAGAACTGGTGTTTTTCGTTATACTGGGTGCGATTTGTGGCGGTGGTGGGTGTTTCTTTAGCTTTTAAATTTGCTATCTTTCTTTTGTGTTTTCACTTTTTCTATCACTGCATATGTACGATTTTCAACCTTGATAACGAGATGTGTGAAAACATAGGTATTATTCAGAACACTCGTAAGATTAAGATGTGCTTTATATAGCTCCCAATTTAGGATTTGTTTCTTGTCATAAAGAGATTCAATTTCGTTGTTTATACAAATTTTTTAAGCTATTTGTTTCATTTTTTGTTCACTGGCAGAACTGTTCTTAACCTGTGCATTAATATATTTAGGTATAATATTATTTGATGTGTAAGTATTGTTAAACTTTATATGTTTGTTAGTTTTATGCAGGTTGAGATGTATCCTCATAGACTTCATGCAGAGGCCACTTCGAAATGCGTGACAAGGCGTCCATTTACGTTTGTTTGTGTGGCCGTCTTCCGCATCAACTGTTAAAACCCGTTATTATAGGTTATCTGTCTTGAGCTGACTGCAGTCCAATTAAAAAGAATTATACACTCTTTAATCTGACTGACCACATATTATAACATTAAAAGTACACATATATCCACAGGCTCCATTTATCACTGCCGTTTCTTCCCAGATCAGTCCTATAATGACTGCCCAGGCCATCCCTGTCTTTCATCCCTCCCTCCCCCGCCACCACTTGCAAAAAAAAAAAAAAAGCACGTGTCCTCTCACATCTCTACCTACATACAAGACATGCAAGACAATTTCACTAACTCTCTCTCTCTCTCTCTGTCTCTCGTCTCTCTCTCTCTCTCTATCACACACACACACACACACACACACACACACACAGAAAATCATTTCAAAGGTTGGCAGCACTCAAAAAATGAACGAAAGGAAACGAATAGGCATAAACACTGTGGCACTGATGAATGGAAAACAGTTAAGAAAGTCAAATGTAAATAGTGTAGCGCAGGAAATAACGCAAAATGCCAAAAACTGCCAGGAGAAAATGTGAACTGAAGCCCGTCGACACCAACCACTACTAGCAAGAAGGGAAGGAGCAGATTACGTACAGAAACACCGTAAGCAGCTTGCAGACCGAGTTTATAAAGAACAAACGGACATAGTGTTTTTTACCTAAGGAAATCAAAATGTGTACAAATGTGTGTAACCAATTTATAGAATTCCACAGAAGATGCTTTGTAATTAAAAGCGAAACGCGTCTGGTGTAATTCTTTCTAATTAGACTGCAGTCAGGTCAAAGTATATAACCTCTAATAACTAATGAAGAAGAATTACTAAAAGCGAAACGCGTCTGGTGTAATTCTTTCTAATTAGACTGCAGTCAGGTCAAAGTATATAACCTCTAATAACGAATGAAGAATTACATGATGTGCTGAATGGAATGACAAATACAATGAGTACGGAATATGGACTGAGAATAAATCAAAAAAAGGTGAAAGTCATGGCAAGTTGCAGAAATGTGAACAGCGAGAAACTTGACATCAGGATTATTGGTCACGAAGTAGATAGCGTTAAGGAATTACACTACATAAACAGCAAAGTAACTAATGACGAACATAGCAAGGAGGACATCAAAAGACCAGCACTGGCAGAAATGTCATTCCTGGCCAACAGAAGTTTACTAGTATCAAACATAGACCTTAGTTTCAGGAATAAATTTCTGAGAATGTGTGTTAGGAGCACAGATTTGTACGGTCGTGACACATGGGCTGTGGGAAAACCGGAATAGAAGAGACTCGAGCATTTGAGATGTGATTCTACATGTGAATACTGAATATTAGGCAAAGAATAAGGAGGTTCTGTGCAGAATCCGAGAGGAAAGGAATATGTACAAAAAAATTGAAAAGGAGAAGGGATAGGATGATAGGACATCTGTTAAGACATCAGGGAATGACTTCCATGGTACTAGAGGGACCTGTAGAGGGCAAAAACAGAGAGGAAGACAGAGATTGGAATACATTCAACACATAACTGAGGACGTAGGTTGCAAGTGCTACTCTGAGATGAAGAGGTTGGCGCAGGAGAGGAGTTCGTGGCAGGCCGCATGAAACGAGTCACAAAATGTTGACTCAAATAAAAGAAAAGGAAAAAAACAATACACTTGTTGTTAATAGTTCATTTTCGTATGTATTTCTGCATGGTCAATCACCAATTTTAAGATTGAAATAGTGTGAGGTGATGCTCTCTTTTTAAGTCACTTTACCTGATGCAAGCTAAATCTTACCAAAAGGTGCACTGTTGTTACCAGCAGACATTATAGCAGTCAAAATGATGCGGTCAGTGTTCATGTGACTTCATTTGCACATGCTGTGTTGGTATTTTGTGACAACTTGGATAATATGCTCTACTTGAACCACTGTGCAATAAATGCTGTAACAGCCTGTGCGTGCCGTTTTCAGTATACAACCAACGGACATCTTAAACGTGAGTGGTCAACCCGAGAGTTTAAGTTTGTCTCTAAGCAGAAGGGGAATGTTAGAAGAGGCCTGATTAACGGTCCATTCTCTTTAGTCGCGTTCTAAAACTCGATTTTTCTTTTTATGAATTTTTTTAAGCTACAATGAGGATAACATGATGTCGAAGCCCCAAGCCTCAAGATTTCCTGAAAGAATCTGATTTTTGCACATTTTACAATCTGATATCTTCACTCGATAATGAACTGAAGTTCGTTTCGTTATCCGTTATGTTACTATGCAAGTTAAATGAACCATTGAACGAAATTTTAAAGAGTTCGCAGAGGTAAAAACGGATTATGTAAACTTTGCGCACTGTACATTATAGCTCATACAAAGCTGTGATGAGATGTCGATAAGGTATCAAAACTTCAATTAAAAGTGAGAGCAGAAGTGTTTCTCCTCGATCTATTGCATTTTATATCCGAAGGGCAGTCATTTGAGACTAAGCCACTGCGCATAGCAAATCATGAGGTCTTAACAATAATGACATCTCACAACCGATTCAAGATGTCGGGACGAGGTTTTTGAAAATGACAGCCCGCAATGAGGCACATATGTTGTATATCAAATACTCTAATCTTTTTTATTCAACGAGAGCGAGATACGGCAGTAACTCGGTCGGTGGCTGCGGACGCATTCAGACGTCCATAGCACTGTAGGGAAACCAAAGTGTCGCTCATTTACACATCCACAGCATATGGGAAACTTCGTAGCAGAACGTGTATGCACGACCACAGCAACGAAACCGTTAATTAAGGCGTGCAAGGCTTCCCTGTGGCGCGCCTGAGGACAGATGCAAATGCAGGCACGCTCGCCACTCTCCGTCAAATATTTGATGGTACACACGACTAGCAGTCAGTATGTGCCATCTGGCAATTTGCTCCGTAACACATCAATTGCGGCTAGCAAGCATTGGAATTACCGTGCTTTATGACAGCTTCGATTTTCAATGAAAGTAAGAAAAAAATTTGGAAAATGCTGCTAATCACGGGAGTCGAAGTTGCTCCCACGCAGGAACATTTGCCATCAATAGCGACCGATCGCCTTCATTCCGCTCTCCGCCATGCGCTCCAAGATTCCCGCGAAGCGCGGGCTGCCGGAAAACACGGGGAAACTGTGTAGCGGGAGCAGTTCGAGGTCGTGGAAGGACTCGTGTTCTGTGCCGGAATAACAGATTAGCTGTCAGTGTGAAACGTTTTACAGAAATTCATTATTAATCTGACAGAACTCGTACTTATATCTCAAAACGTATTTCTCGATACAGTGTTCTTCACACTGATGGAATGGATTGCAGGCGCACTAATAAAGATGTCTTTCCAAAATGTGGCTGAATTAGTCCTCGGGGATGTGCGCAAGAAAAAGTATGCTATTTTTTATTTGAGTTTAGTCGTTAGTTATTGCAAAAAACCTGACCAAAAAACACGATAAAACGGCGCTTTTGTTCAGAAGTATGCTATCTTATTGTTTTTCGATGTTTAAAGAAACTGCTGTTACTCTGTGCGCAGTATCCTACACATTAAGAAAATTTGATTTCAGATAAGATTTGCAGACTACACGACTTCCATCATGGACACACCTCGTTTTGGGCACTGCAAATACAACTCCACAGAAGGGGGCATATTGAAGACTGATTTTCTTAAAAAATACCTCATAATGTTTCACAAGAAACAGTAAATAATAAGCAAAAGGATTTACGTTGATAAATTCATTAGTTTTTGTGAAAAAGAAAAACATTATTAATACTTGCCTATTATACAGGCTGACTGCGGAGATGGACCCTTGAGTGCAATATATATTTACAAAACATCACTACATGTTCATTGAACATTCAGCTCTACAACATATAACTAAGATGTTAATGCTGACCGGCGTTGTTTGCTCCAAAATCACTTATTTAAACACATCACTAAATGTAACTCTGAGAAGAAACACTATGGCAGCGAAATAATTTTGCCGATAAACCTCCACAAGGTATAGTACACAAAATACAGATATATGATATCAAAATACCTGTATGCACAGAATTATCTACGGGAGTCGCTTAGTTATGGATATATTCTAAAAAATACACTAACAGGTACATGAACAAGATTCCTCCAACTGACTATTAAAGCACGGTCTGTTTGTTAATCAAGGCGGCACTGTAACTAGTTACTGTGGTGACATGGTGCCACATCAGAGATGACTCCACCAGACTACGTAGCCAATAAACAGCTTGAAATAGATGTAAGTGTCACGGGAGAAAACCAATGAAATTCTTAAAATTTTTAATTTGTGGGGATTCACAGCCTCTAGACATTTAAAAAATATATACAAGAACCGTAGTAGGCTGCAATGTGATTTTTATTCAACCGTGCGATCAGCTAATTGTGACTACTTGTCATTGTCAAGCACCTGTAGAACCAACATGGAACAGCACTACATAGTCTGCAAACATCGCTATGGATAAATAATACTTTACACATCTCACATTAAGATCAAGTGTGAGGTGCTTAAAGTATTATCTATCCGTGGCGATGTATGCAGAGAATGGAGTGCATTTCCATGTTGGTTTTATAGGTGCTTGACAACGACTACTAGTCGAAGTTAGCTGGTCGCACTATAAAAGAATCACATTACAGCCTATTATGGACCACGTCTGCGTTTATCCAACAACATTCTTTGACCACACCGCCAACACGTCGAAGTTCTCAGCATCAAATCAGTCGATGCACCATGCACCGCTAACGCAGCCACACTATGCGCGCCACGTCAGCGTACTGCTCGCTCCCCGTCGAACTCCTGTGGAAGAGAACTCCGTGGGTAGTGTGGATGCGTCCACCTTTGCCAAAGCCAGAGTAACGGCGTCCTCTACGTCAACCACGTGCCAAGCTCGGCGTCGCCGCTGGGAAGTTAGTGCCGGACGGTGCCCTGCCCAACACGGCACGCATATAGAAATATAAGGCAATAATATTATGCCGGATCCTTATATCGTATCTAGCACCCATGTTGATACCTTAAGGTACTGAATAATTCACCGCCTCAGTTGTTGTTATTGAAATATTTTAATTGCAATACTGTTTGTCTTTATTGAACATCATGAAGTGACATATGCCTGGGACTTGATGGACTGCTTTTGCATACGTCAAACAGTTTCCGCGTATGCAGCTTTATAGGTGCCTCAAAATGGCGTTATACATAACGCTACATTGTTAGTTTCCCTGCTCGAGTTTCGGTATTACTTAAAGATCCATAGTGTAGGGACTATCGTGAACTTTAGTGCTTACTAAGTCTGTGAGCATCAGAAATATAATCATTCAAACGTCAAAAAAGAGATTGAAATATTTTATGATGTCGTTGGTGTCCGTGAGGGCATTCCTTTTTGTATGGCCGTGTTGCCTCTCGACCGTTTCCATCTGCTTGGCCGTACCCAAATACCACCTCGGCTTGTTCCCGACATGAATACCGGACCATTCCGCTATTCCACTGCTTAGTAGGCTCCCCCAAAGCGCCAATCACGCAGCCTGCATCACTCAAGGAACATACAGCACATGTTCATAGGACGTTTTTCCCTCCCTTTACAGTCAGAACTCTGTAATTGCTGTTTGCCGATTTTACTAACGTTCACCCTGTATATTACAGACATATTAAAATACGAGGGTCGTTCAGTTAGCAAAGCAACATATTTTTGTTGGAAGCAGGTTATCTCTATTCAGAATTCCAATGCACCATGTTATTCCCCACCCTTTTTCTACAAAACCCTATTACTGAACATAACCTCCGTTTAATGCGGTGTCCTGACGCCACCTAACTGGGAGGGCCTGTATGGCCGCATGACACCACTCTACTGGTCGACGGCGAAGCCCACGTTCTGCTGCATCAACAACCTCATCACCATCCAAGCACTGCTTCCCGCGGAGTGCACCTTTCATTAGGCCAAAGATATACTCCTTCGTTGTTCTTTACGATCTTCTGTTAGGTGACTCGGAACCCAAAAGGCATACACCTTTAAGTACTGCGATCTCTGGATGAACGTACCAACACTACCAACAGAGACGTCCAGTTGAGCTCCGAAGTGTTTAATTGTGATCGGACAGTCACCTGAAATGAGTCAACACATTAAAAATATAGAACACATTGTATCCGCAAGTTCCAACATTGCAGAAGTGACAACCGAGTGGGGCCGGCCTGGCTTGCGCGACTTTGTTGCGATGATGACAGGCGCCTTGCCCAACGACTCACTGTGCTTTCGTACACTGTCAAATCTCCGTAGGCATTTTACAAGTGCCAATGAATATCTGCGATGCTCTGGTTTCCCATCAAAAGAAGCTCAATGACAACTCTCTGCTCGGAACACACCTTCGTTACAGACGCCACTTTGAAGCCTACAAATAGCGCCGCCGCCTATCGGAACTTCATGAAAACATAGGGACTCAAGCGGGAACATTCAACGATGTCTAACAACAAATTTCACATTTTCTCAACTTAAAGCCGGCCGAAGTGGCCGTGCGGTTAAAGGCGCTGCAGTCTGGAACCGCAAGACCACTACGGTCGCAGGTTCGAATCCTGCCTCGGGCATGGATGTTTGTGATGTCCTTAGGTTAGTTAGGTTTAACTAGTTCTAAGTTCTAGGGGACTAATGACCTCAGCAGTTGAGTCCTATAGTGCTCAGAGCCATTTGAACCATTTTTTCTCAACTTAAAGTCACAAAGCTAAAAAAAAGTGTGGCATTATTTATTGAACGCCCATCGCATATAGACTATGCCTGAAATATCATTACTGTGCAAAAGTCTCTTCTCGAGATTATTGATAATAACGTTTCCCCTTTACACAGTGTATATTTATTATATATTACCTATATTAAAGGAATAGGTCTGCAGAACACGCACCTATTTGAATGCGACTTTGTGTCAAAATTTCGAAACAATAGGTGACGGGCCTTAGGAGCTTTAAGATTTTGGAAAACGAACATTCACATTTGATGAAGAGTTCCCCTATAATTATTACATACGTATTTATGTATAGCCAGCGGTTCCCGTTAGATGAGCGAAGTTAAGCGCTGTCCGGCCGTGCTAGCACTTGGACGGGTGACCATCCGGTCTGCCGAGCGCTGTTGGCAACCGGCGTGTACTCTGCCCTTGTGAGGCAAACTGAGGAACTACTTCATTGAGAAGTAGCGTCTCCGGTCTCGTAAACTGAGAGCGGTGTGCTGACCACATGCCCCTCCATACCCGCACCCAGTGACGCCTGTGGTCTGAGGATGTCACGCCGGCCGGTCAGTACCGTTGGGCCTTCCAAGGCCTGTTCGGACTGAGTTAAGTTTAGTTTGCTTTAGTATTTATGTATTACACACAGCGCTACAGTAAGTATACAACAGCACGCGCGTATTTGTATGCAACGTTCTGTCAAAATTTCAAAGCATTTGGTGAAGAATTTTCAGAGATTAACGCTTTTGAACAAAAGAACGTTTACATTTTTATTGATATGATTGTAAATGTCCGTTTGCTCAAAATCTTCAGTCTCCTGATTTTCTTTGTCGATTCCTTTGGAATTTTGACACAACGTTACATATGAACACGTCCGAGTTTGTATGCATCTACGGGAGGGCCAAATATATATATATATATATATATATATATATATATATATATCACATGGCACCCCATGGAGATATACAAAAGCACCATTGTTGTGTCAAAATTTCAAAGGAATTAGTGAAGAACACTCGGAGATTTACGGTTTTGAACAAACGAATTGTAGGAGTTTGCTAAGAATGTATCCCCTTCATACATTACATATACGTTTATGTACCATTTTTGTCGTCAAATAGGTACATAAAAATACGCTTGAAAAGGATTATGTCTTGGAAGATCCACAAGCCTTCCTTGCTGCAGGATGGGGTCGGTACTTCCTTTCAGCAAAAACAGTTAACATTATAAATTCTCGAACACAAAAGGATCGACCAAAGAGTTACCTTATAGATGCCCATTTCCCAAATGAAGCAAAAATATAACTTTATCTAGCCACGTAGCCGTGGAGAGCCGCGTCGTTACCTCCCCCGCGACCAATAGTACTGCAGACGAAGCTCTTCATCAAAACTTCCATGTCAATTTTTAATCTTCCACCAGTGCGACTAACTTGATGGGGGGGGGGGGGGGAGGGGAGGACAATCAAACACGCTCTTATCAAAAGGTAGATGCGTGCCCAAGATTTTCCATTGTTCCAGTTACCCACTCAAATGCAAGTAGATTTCATCTCCCCCTCAAGAACGCGAACTGAAAGCAGAACATGAAGCATTAAGTGGCGTCCAATTTCCGCGAGGATAGGAATGATTTTATCCTTGGCGAGAGGTCTGTTTTCTGCATCCATAAGTCACTAATTCTTTTGCGGAACCGTGAGCCTATATGTTGCGCAGGATATGTCAGCTACACTAGACAAGTTTCGCTGGAAATCCCTTACAAATCCTCAATCCAAGCCCGATCTCTCCGCATGTGACAGCCATATTTAAGGACATTCGTGACCGTCGACTTGCTTCGTATGAAGTAGTGCACGCCACGGTACAATCATTGATCCGCAGGCAACCCAAAACGTTTTTCCATTAAGGCATTAACGTATTGCATCACAGGGGGATAAATATATTAATAGTTACAACGATTACTTTTGAAACAATAAAAAGCTTTCTTACTTTATTTCCAACTCTGTCGTTACCGTTTCACTGTCCAGTATACTTTCTTATTGCGGATTGTGGTCCTGTGAAATCTTTCGGGTCATGAAGAAGAAGACGTAAATTCAAAAGTGTGACTATGAACGGATAGAAGGTTAACACATAGGAATACATCACAGATTAATTCAAAGAAGGGTGTCTTATATCCGTCGGTAGTTGCAGCTATGCTAACCGAGAGGACTCTACAACTATCACTCATTGGTGTTGCATCCACAAAACTGATCTCGAGAACTCTCCGTCAGCATCGGCTAAGCCATCCGTTGTGGCCAAGTGGTTTTAGGCGCTTCAGTCCGGAACCGCGCGACCGCTTCGGTCGCAGGTTCGAATCCTGTCTCGGGCATGGATGTGTGTGATGCCCTTAAGTTAGTTAGGTTTAAGTTGTTCTAAGTTTTAGGGGACTGATGACCTCAGATATTAAGTCCCATGGCGCTCAGAGCCATTTGAGCATCAACTAAGAAATATTTACTTTATACCTGCAAAGTTCAAAACTCGTGAACTATTGCTAGGAACAGCTTGTGATTGAAGTTTTGTGTTAAAGTTACGTTACTTCGTCATCGTCACATCGTTTCAAGTAACTGAAGTTGCATGTTGAAAGGCATTTGCAATTACCTTCAGGGGCAAAGCCTAAAATCAACTTCGTTCATTAAATAAATGGTTATTACACATGATATTTCCTTGCAAACTTGGTATCTTTCTTGAGTGTTCTCATTATTCCTGACGTTATACCAAAGCCCTCACGCACTATTTCTAGTTCATTTATGTAATATACGAGTATGTACATTAACTTTGTTTATGAGATCTGTTTGTTTTTGTAACAATTCTCGTGCGCCTTGTGTTGACAATAAGGTGCATTATGCGGTATCCGCCATTACTTTAATATACAGCAGCGAATCACCGATAGCTAATGCGTTTATCGAAGTTCTTTGGTGGTAGGACACTGCTGATTTCTGCAGATGTGTGAATCTCATCGTTTAGTAATTATATGAGTCTTTGTTACGCATGAGGGAATAATTTTAAGTTAACCTTGGGGAAGGTTAAAGAATCTTCTTATCAGTTAAATACAAACAGGGGATGCATCAGGGGAGACGTATCGGAGCCCCTCCACTTTCATTAGATGACTAGAGTCATTTCCTGTTCTGTTAG
The DNA here is from genome assembly GCF_023898315.1 of Schistocerca nitens. NCBI lineage: Eukaryota > Metazoa > Arthropoda > Insecta > Orthoptera > Acrididae > Schistocerca > Schistocerca nitens. The sequence continues at coordinate 975,140,446 of NC_064614.1, read as the reverse complement.
TATTCGTGGCCGTCCCGTTAGAAGGGTGTCAGGTAGGGACCGAGATATCCTTCAAATGAAATTGGTGTCATATTACATCCAACGCAGTTCTGAGTGTCATATTCAAGATCACTGGTGACACATGTCAATGTCACCCTCATATATGGATAGACGAATGGTGCGGAAGGCAGTAGAGGAGATGGAGAGGGTGAGGGTTGCTCACTCATATAGCGTTAACATTATCGTGATGGCTGCCAATCGCTTGGGAGCTCTGACGTAATCGGCAATAGTGTGTAAGCAAACCCCCACGCTTTGAACAATTTTAATTTTTATAATTCAACTGCGTGAGCGCCATCATTTGCCGTCTGCACTTAAAGCTGTTGAGAAGATGAAGGCGCACAATCGCTTTCGGAAAATATGCTCGCCATTCTAGCTTACTGAGCTGCAGGAGAGGATTAGCCTGTGGGTATTTGTTACAATAAATTATTTTTATCGTTGTTATCATTACGCGAGTCCTTTCATTCGCTTGAGTGTGAAGCAGAGCTAAAATAAAAGAGCAAAATAATGATGTCATAGTACAATCTGCTAAATAGCGGAAATTCTTATTGAGGGACCCTCTACACTGCTCTTAGGCAGTTTACTCGGAACAGTTTATCAAAGAAAATCTTTTACTATTATGTTGTATTCTAGTCTACATCATAATAAGTGTATTTTGTAAAAAAATTACGTTACTATTTTCTTCTAGCAGAACTGTAACTTTATCGAACTATTCCGCATCAAAGCGCAGCGATATACATTCAAGATATTGACATCCTGCGTCCAGTTAAGCTGATGTTAAATATGTAAACGTTTGCCTATAGGTTTGTCCTTAACGTACTGTCAGGAATGAAACTGTAAGGCCTACCTACAGTGAATGACGTGTATTATGTATCAGCGAAACATCAGATCACGGGGTATGTGTCTAATTATAGATAAAATATACAGCACCTGGAGTAATGAGGAGTTCTGTGAGTAAGTGTGTGCACTTACTGGATAACTAAGAAGTTTTGCGTATCTCTATGGTACATTGTCAGCACCTGACGTAAGTAAACAATTATGTGCATATTTGTTCATTCTACAATGTTAGCATAAATTATAAAGTGATTTTCTCCAATCTGCAGTGTATTAGTTTTTATTGATTGTGGTAACACATTGACGTTGTAAAGTATGACCTCACGACACAGCAAGCTCGAACATGCCGATAAGACGTATAAATATATAGAATGAAATGGAAACATGTGTCTGCCTGACATTTAGATAGTAAATTAATTTTGAGCCTTCCAAGGCAATAAGTTGCAGTACCTCTCAGGAAAATTTCACCCATCTCTAACTGTTATTATATATGCATGTCGTTATACTTAGGGTTTTGTTATTGTTAAAGTTCTAGGAGGACGTAGAGATGTTCGTTTCACACACTAATATACGCATGACAGCAGCAGAAACAATCCACAAGTCCGTATTCACAGGCTTATACACAAATAGGTGAAATTTACGAGTATCTGGACTTCCAAGCAAGCAAGAGGAATATGATTCAATAGAACTACTTCCACCCTCATGCATATGAGTAATAGATCTGAATGATTGAAGACTAGTAGATGATCGCAGAATACAACCAATTTATGTCGTACCCCATAACTGACCTTGTAACGATGCAATATGTCCCAGGTAACTGTTACTTTTTAAGGTAAATGGACGGAAAATATCTGTTTCATCGCAGTAAAGCATTATCTATGAATATTAAGATATGGGCCAAACAGATCTGATACATAACTGCTGACATGCGTAGCACCTTGAAGAACGAACCTTTGAGTGCCAGCAGTGTAGCAAGTTGAAACTGGGAAAAATTCAGGAGAGACTGCGCAGCCTGAGAACTCGTAATTGTCAGCTTCTGGCGGTCGCACAATACAGTATTTTTAATATTGCATGACGTTAACAGAGGATGTGCTCACCCCCATACATATGACAAGCAAATTTCAATGCTAGAAGAAGAGAAGTACACACCCACTGCAATCAGTTTACGACGGCGGCAAGAACTTTAGATGATGCAGTAAATCAACTAAATATTAAAACTCACCAAAAAAGAAGCGAAGTTCCAGCTCTCTAGTGATATCGCAACCTTGCTCTAACCTTGCTCGAACATTGCTCCAACACTGCTGCAACTTTACACAGTGTGTGCCCTTACCCAAGAGTAGGCTTCCTGGGGTGGGTGCACCGCTTTTGCAGCTGCAGTGGCTTTCACTGCGTGCGATACTTGTGCACGGCGCGTGGCAGTGTGCATGACACCCGATCCGCACACCGCAGGGATAAGCCCGCTGCGCCATTCTTGTTCTACTTCGTGCTGAACCCAGGAGAAAATAAATGATACTAACGCCTCCCCTTTGCTACTGATTAAACGAATCTCTTAATGTTACCTCCGGTTTTGAAAACAATCTGTTTTATAAAGACTTGCAGTACCTGCATTTCGTATATTGTAGCGTCAATTTAGTCGAAGCATACTGTAATATGAGTAGGTTTCCAAATATACATTTGCAGCTACTTCTGTAGCGACAGAAACCACGTCACAGTTCTTCAATATTTACCAAGCAAACTGCTTCCAACTGTGTTTGACAGCTAGTTTCATGGTACATTTCAGTATGCTTCTAGAAGTGTGGCTCGTTAATTGTCGTCTTTGGCAACAATAATAGTAAAACTTTTACTTTGATTTGACAATACAATGTATCGAATTGAATGTAGCGTCATTTTTATTTGAATTTCCTTTCCATATTCGATTCCTTGGTACACACATTGTATAAACGAAAACATGTAATAGCTTAGCTGGTAGAAACAGAGCTTTACAGACGCCAGTAGAAAGAGAAATACCAACACACTACTACTACTACACAAATTGCTATATCTGTCCTTGGGAACAACCTACAAACGTGGGACGGTGTTTTGGAAGAAACTATAATTAATTGTCATTGATATCCAGCCCACCAAACTCTACAGACACAATTATTTGTAGACCTCTGGTTGTTGTTGTTGTTGTTGTTGTTGTGGTCTTCACTCCTGAGACTGGTTTGATGCAGCTCTCCATGCTACTCTATCCTGTGCAAGCTTCTTCATCTCCCAGTACCTACTGCAACCTACATCCTTCTGAATCTGCTTAGTGTATTGATCTCTTGGTCTCCCTCTACGATTTTTACCCTCCACGCTGCCCTCCAATGCTAAATTTGTGATCCCTTGATGCCTCAAAACATGTCCTACCAACCGATCCCTTCTTCTGGTCGTGCCAGAAACTTCTCTTCTCCCCAATCCTATTCATTACCTCCTCATTAGTTACGTGATCTACCCACCTTATCTTCAGCATTCTTCTGTAGCACCACATTTCGAAAGCTTCTATTCTCTTCTTGTCCAAACTGGTTATCGTCCATGTTTCACTTCCATACATGGCTACACTCCATACAAATACTTTCAGAAACGACCTCCTGACACTTAAATCTATACTCGATGTTAACAAATTTCTCTTCTTCAGAAACGATTTCCTTGCCATTGCCAGTCTACATTTTATATCCTCTCTACTTCGACCATCATCAGTTATTTTACTCCCTAAATAGCAAAACTCCTTTACTACTTTAAGTGTCTCATTTCCTAATCTAATCCCCTCAGCATCACCCGATTTAATTTGACTACATTCCATTATCCTCGTTTTGCTTTTGTTGATGTTCATCTTATATCCTCCTTTCAAGACACTGTCCATTCCGTTCAACTGCTCTTCCAAGTCCTTTGCTGTCTCTGACAGAATTACAATGTCATCGGCGAACCTCAAAGTTTTTACTTCTTCTCCATGAATTTTAATACCTACTCCGAATTTTTCTTTTGTTTCCTTTACTGCTTGCTCAATATACAGATTGAATAACATCGGGGAGAGGCTACAACCCTGTCTCAATCCTTTCCCAACCACTGCTTCCCTTTCATGCCCCTCGACTCTTATAACTGCCATCTGGTTTCTGTACAAATTGTAAACAGCCTTTCGCTCCCTGTATTTTACCCCTGCCACCTTCAGAATTTGAAAGAGAGTATTCCAGTTAACGTTGTCAAAAGCTTTCTCTAAGTCTACAAATGCTAGAAACGTAGGTTTGCCTTTTCTTAATGTTTCTTCTAAGATGAGTCGTAAGGTTAGTATTGCCTAACGTGTTCCAACATTTCTACGGAATCCAAACTGATCTTCCCCGAGGTCCGCTTCTACCAGTTTTTCCATTCGTCTGTACAGAATTTGCGTTAGTATTTTGCAGCTGTGACTTAATAAACTGATAGTTCGGTAATTTTCACTTCTGTCAACACCTGCTTTCTTTGGTATTGGAATTATTATATTCTTCTTGAAGTCTGAGGCTATTTCGCCTGTCTCATACATCTTGCTCACCAGATGGTTGTCTACTCCCGGGGCCTTGTTTCGACTCAGGTCTTTCAGTGCTCTGTCAAACTCTTCACGCAGTATCTTATCTCCCATTTCATCTTTATCTACATCCTCTTCCATTTCCATAAAACTGTCCTCAGGTACATCGCCCTTGTATAAACCCTCTATATACTCCTTCCACCTTTCTGCCTTCCCTTCTTTGCTTAGAACTGGGTTGCCGTCTGAGCTCTTGATATTCATACAAGTGGTTCTCTTCTCTCCGAAGGTCTCTTTAATTTTCCTGTAGGCAGTATCTATCTTACCCCTAGTGAGACAAGCCTCTACATCCTTACATTTGTCCTCTAGCCATCCCTGCTTAGCCATTTTGCACTTTCTGTCGATCTCATTTTTGAGACGTTTGTTTTCCCTTTTGCCTGCTTCATTTACTGCATTTTTATATTTTCTCCTTTCATCAATTAAATTCAATATTTCTTCTGTTACCCAAGGATTTCTATTAGCCCTCGTCTTTTTCATCCCTCAGAGCTACCCATTCTTCTTCTACTGTATTTCATTCCCCCATTCCTGTCAATTGTTCCCTTATGCTCTCCCTGAAACTCTCTACAACCTCTGGTTCTTTCAGTTTATCCTGGTCCCATCTCCTTAAATTCCCACCTTTTTGCAGTTTCTTCAGATTCAATCTGCAGTTCATAACCAATAGATTGTGGACAGAATCCACATCTGCCCCTGGAAATGTCTTACAATTTAAAACCTGGTTCCTAAATCTCTGTCTTACCGTTATATAATCTATCTGATACCTATTAGTATCTCCAGGATTCTTACAGGTATACAACCTTCTTTTATGATTCTTGAACCAAGTGTTAGCTATGATTAAGTTATGCTCTGTGCAAAATTCTACAAGGCGGCTTCCTCTTTCATTTCTTCCCCCCAATCAATATTCACCTACTATGTTTCCTTCTCTCCCTTTTCCTACTGACGAATTCCAGTCACCCATGACTATTAAATTTTCGTCTCCCTTCACTACCTGAATAATTTCTTTTATCTCGTCATACATTTCATCAATTTCTTCATCATCTGCAGAGCTAGTTGGCGTATAAACTTGTACTACTGTAGTAGGCATGGGCTTTGTGTCTATCTTGGCCACAATAATGCGTTCACTATGCTGTTTGTAGTAGCTAACCCGCACTCCTATTTTTTTATTCATTATTAAATCTACTCCTGCATTACCCCTATTTGATTTTGTATTTATAACCCTGTAATCACCTGACAAAAAGTCTTGTTCCTCCTGCCACCGAACTTCACTAATTCCCACTATATCTAACTTTAACCTATCCATTTCCCTTTTTAAATTTTCTAACCTACCTGCCCGATTAAGGGATCTGACATTCCACGCTCCGATCCGTAGAATGCCAGTTTTCTTTCTCCTGATAACGACGTCCTCTTGAGTAGTCCCCGCCCGGAGATCCGAATGGGGGACTATTTTACCTCCGGAATATTTTACCCAAGAGGACGCCATCATCATTTAATCATACAGTAAAGCTGCATGTCCTCGGGAAAAATTACGGCTGTAGTTTCCCCTTGCTTTCAGCCGTTCGCAGTACCTGCACAGCAAGGCCGTTTTGGTTAATGTTACAAGGCTAGATCAGTCAATCATCCAGACTGTTGCCCCTGCAACTACTGAAAAGGCCATCTGTATCGCTGAGGCACGCAAGCCTCCCCACCAACGGCAAGGTCCATGGTTCATGGGGGAAGGACCTCTGGTATATTACTGAAATGAAATACTTTTGTTTCCTAGGGGGCAGTGCGTTGTCATTTACTCCATCACAACGTTCCTCAGGGGGGGAAGACTCAAGGTTTCAGTTTTCTACACATCTGTGATCGTATAGCTAAGTGGAACGTCCAACGATCACAAAAAGTGGATATGTTTATTACGTCGCGACCAGGAACGCAGTGTGACTGATGTACTTCTAAGATGTTGTAGCCCAGTTCATAGTTCAGCATTCTTTATCTACACGTATTACATAACAGGTCCTCTTCTCACTGTGAAGTACACCTAGGCTGAACATCGGTACGTAAGTCAGCTGTTTTGTGCGCTGAAGACAAATTGCACTGCAAAGTGAATGAAACTCCCAAATTTTTCACCAGTTTCTATTTCCTCGACAGGCAGACAGTACTGTTCGTTCAACAGAAGATAATTTTGGCTAAAATTACATCCCTCTCTACAATCACGTAATTATTGTTCCACGCAAGTCACTTAATACTTACTATGTTTCTGGTAACGACCCACCCACTCAGTAAACTGCAACGGAAAGAGTGAAGCAAAAATATTTAAGTCACGTTAATGTCCACGTTCCCTTTCTCGGCGGAGACTGTGTTATCCCAGAAGCGGGCTCTTGCGCCTGCAACGAAAATAGACGCTGCCGAGGTACTTTGGGTGCTTTAACCGGATGAGAGTCGGCTGGTCGCGATAAGGGGGCGATACAGTGACGTCAGTGGAGAACGTCGCTAACCTCCGTTCGGTCTTTCGCTTTTTCGACTAGTAACAACGGATAACGTCACAATCGACAGTTACTTAAAGAATCCAACTCGAATGACTGAAACAGCTAAAGCAACTGATTACATTAAAAACAACTTAATGAGTTAAATACATCGCCGAGTGCTCTCACTGTCAAACACTGGGAGACTGCGCAACTGCACACCGTTTTCAGAAAAGCCCATTTTTCCCGCATATCAGTGCTTATGACGCAGTACCTCCTGGACCATATGTTGCACAATGATTTAATTTTTCAGGTTCATCAGTGGTACATCTGCATGTTGCTTGCAGATGATGTCCCAAATACAGTTAGTAGCAAAGTAGTTATAAATTAAAACGTCATACCTGATACTGAAGTCTTATTGCATGAACAGCGAAAATGTAGCAAGCGATAAACTTTTCTCCTTCCATTATTTTGCTGGAGTCATTAGTGAGAAGAAAACTACGAAAAGTTTGAAATCAAGTATAAAGTAGGCTGGAAGTCGGTAAGTGCCAACATTCTCAGTATTTTAAATTTTTAAATTCCGCCAGTAATCATATGAAACTTATGTCTAATCCCATCTCCGCACAGATCCACTAACAAGGAGACCACACGACATTCAGATTTTTGTAATTTCTTATATTTGTGGTACGGGAAATTCAGAACAGTAATCAGTCTCAAAAGCAGTTCGATGCAGCAACTAAACATTTTCGAGAAATTCGTCTTTGAAATTTTCCGAACGTCTGTAATACCGCAAACGAAGGACAGTTTCTCGGCAGGTAGCTTGGCTCTGTGGTAGACTGTTCGCCTACTACTTGGGTGTCCTGCATTCGATTCCCAATTTATGGAAGTTTTTACACAAAGGTGCGTGTTCTTCAAGAATTTCTGTGAAATGTAAAATACACAAGGAAGGAAAAAATGTCTGTAGTGTTCGAGACTGATAACGCTAATCAACAGCCGTTTTGCATCTGGGATGTGATACTTCATCTAGTATTTATTTTGGTGTGTAGAATGCGAATATACCTTTCAAAATGTTCTATCACGTACCAATCTTGAGTTTTTAAAGGTTTTTTATTTTTCGTATTCAGTATTTCGCTTTTTGCTGTTCTTCGGTTTTGATGTTTAATTGTTTGTTTCTGATTTGCAGAGGAGAGCTAGAAGATATACAAATTGTCAGTAAATGATTGGTGTGGTAATACAGTGCTATGAAAGAGATCCTCAGTAAGTGTTTCCTGTGAAAGATAATGCAAACTTTTTGTGTTTAAAATTTACACTAAGAAAAATGGCAACTAGTAAATCTCGTTGCTGTCCAAACCACCCCGGCAAATGGTTCAAATGGCTCTGAGCACTATGGGACTTAACATGTGAGGTCATCAGTCCCCTATAACTTAGAACTACTTAAACCTAACTAACATAAGGAAATCACACACGTCCATGCCCGAGGCAGGAGTTGAACCTGCGACAGTAGCAGTCGCACGGTTCCGGACTGAAGCGCCTAGAAGCGCTCGGCCACCGCGGCCGGCCCCACCCCGACATCTTTTGTTATGTGTATGGGAAATTCACTCCAAAAGCCCAAAGAAAACCAATCACTGATCTGGTTCGGAAGGTATATAAAGTGTATTTTGATTGTGCTGTTGGTGATTAAGATAAAAATTGTGCAAATCATATTGCCTGCCTAACCTGTACTACAAAGTTAACCGAGTGGTTGAAAGGAAAACGCCGAGCCATGCCATTCGCTGTTCCGATGGTGTGGTGTGAGCCTAATGACCATTATTCATACTGTCTTGCAAATATTTTGGGACATTCAAGCAAAACTAGACATAAAACAAAGTATCCAAATGTATCTTCAGTGCATTTGCCTGTGCCTCATGATGAGCGGGTGGGGGGACTGTTTCTGTGTCTGTAACTTGAAAGCCACGGAAGCAGACACCGTGTCAAGTGAATCAGAAAGTATTGAAAATATAGAAGAGTACTGTAGTCAATATCATGACACTTTGCCTCATCTCTTTAACCGAAAAGAACTGAACGATTTAGTTCGCGATCTAAGACTTTCGAAACAGCAAGCTGAGCTCTTGGGGTCGAGACTGCAACAACGGAACCTTCTAGCTCCAGGTACAAAAATTTCCTGTTTCAGATTAAGAGGTGCTTCCTTCACTCAATATTTCGGTATGCAGTATTCCACGTGTATAAGTAGAGATGTCAATGGTCCGATGATGCAGCTAGGTGTACAACATAATCCAAAGGAGTGGCGACTGTTCATTAACTCCAGTAAAAGCAGCTTGAAAACAGTACTTCTGCATAATGGAAATGCATTTACATCGTTACCTCTAGCTTATGCAGTAGACATGAAAGAACTTTATGAAACCATGGCTTTGCTGCTAGAGGCAATCAAATATAAGGATCATGAATGGCAGCTTTGCTGTGATTTAAAAGTTGTTGCACTCCTTACTGGTTTACAGGTTGGGTTCAAGAAATACTGCTCCTTTTTGTGCCTCTGGGATAGCCGTGACATCAAGACCCACTATACAGTCAAGAGATGGCCTATAAGGAAGTCACATGTTTCTCTAAATGTAAATGTGAATAATACCCCATTTGTTGAGCCCGATGAAATCATTTTGCCTCCCTTTCATATCAAGTTGGTCATTACCAAGAACTTTGTAAAAGCTCTGGATAAAGAAGGTTAGGCCTTCGATCACTTAAAAGAAAAGTTTCCAAAATTAAGTGAGGCAAGCATAAAAGGAAATTTTTTTGGAAAACAAATAAGAAAATGGCTGAAATATCCAACCTTTGATTCCAGACTCACAGATGTCCAATTAGCTGGTTGGTCTTCTTTTAAAGCAATTGTGTAGGGCTTTTTGGGTAGCAGAAAAGACAAAAACTATGTTACCATTGTGAATGAGCTGTTGGACAACTATAAGAATATGGGGTGTAGAATGTCGCTTAAAAATAACTTCTTACATTCACACCTTGATTTCTTCCAGGAAAATTTGGGAGCCGTAAGCGATGAGCATGGTGAACTCTTTCACCAAGACATTCTTCCCATGAAACACCGTTACCAAGGCCATTGTAAACCTTCGATGATGGGTGACTACTGCTAGATTCTTGTTAGGGAAAGTGTTGAAACGGCAAACAAAAGATGAGCTCCGTCGTCGCATTTTTCAAAAACCAAAGACGATTAAAGGTGAATATATCTTCTGAACTAATTCGGACCTTTTATTGGCGTCATGCCCATATATAAACACAAAGTAGTATTGATTTCAAACATTCTGAATATCTATTTTTATTTGACTTAATTGTGTCAATTTTTGCTATAACCGTATTTTAGTCTGCTGTGTATCTATGAAATGTGACGTCATAGAGAAAACTGATTTTACCAGTGTATTCAGCACCGCAAAATTAGGTAAATCTACCCATTTACAAACCAGATGCAGAAAATGTTTTAATTTGTTAACTAGTGTAATCGCTGGATCGCTGGTTACAGTCTCTTTTCGGTCATAAATTTTTCCTTTTTTCCTGTTTAGTTCGAATACCTACACCATTTAAATATGAACTTTATCAAGTATATTATAATTAACACATACCTGTCATTTGTGTGGAAAATACACATCTTCTTTATTTCTAATTACATATCGCACGCAACATTCTTTTATAAAAGATTGGTAATCAAGAATGTTTGGATTTTAAAAAGCGTTACATATTCTTTTGTTTTCATTTCTATGCATTATTCACGTCACGTAAATGCTCATAAAACGTGATCCTTTGTTTAAAACTGTAGTGCAGCTGGAAATCTAACCTACGGCACCCCTATGCCAAACGATCATATTACCACAGAGCCACGTTAGCCATTATAAAACTGGATTTGCTTTAGGGCATTAAAGTAGCAAGGAAAACTACAACTTCAATTTTCTTGAGATTTCGTAGCTTATGACATGTTTTTCAGATTTGGAAATGTCTTATTTTTCCTGAATAATTTTGGTAATTTCAAAAATAAAATAAAATAACGAATACAAGGCTGGGTGGACTCTAAAGTCTGAAAAGTGATCCCAGGTACAGCTCTCTCTTCACACTGAAGGTCTCTAAGACGAGAAGAAACTGCCCGATGACGTGTACAAGACGAAATCTCTCATATAAAATCATTTCATAACACTACTCAATACACACTCGACTATTTAAGCAAAGTACTAACTACGATATGGACCCCTATGAAGTAAATTACATGGATGAAGGTGTATGTCATCATTGTGGAGGTTTTCGACGTATCAAGAAACATTGCTAGCAGTTACTGACTACTCCAAAAGGCGTTAGCGAATTTCCTGCTCTAGTACACAATGCTGCTACACAAAAGACTGTACCATTGGTTCAAGAAGCAGCTCCAAAAATTCCTCAGCCTCTCACGCAGTCTGGAAAAGAGCAACATACATTTCACTCTTCTACTACAGTACTAGAAACATCGGCATCGCTTCAAGGAGTAGTTCCTAAAATTCTTCTTTCTCTCACATAAATATGAACTAGAAGACATTGTACTGGTTTCGAGTTTAATAAGGATAGTCTCAATAGTTCAGTCGTAACTGATAACAATACTTCTTCCAATGAATACCAGATTAAAAGCCAGTCAGAGGAAACTATCAATGTCCTTCGTATGCTAACTAACGACTTAAGTTAATTTAACGAGACTAATTAATCTGATACCAAAGTCCACATAGCGCCAGGAGCAGCACCTACTTTTACTTTTACTTCCCTTACTTTGGGGGGGAGGGAGGTGTCAATATGAAAAGTCCCCTTAGAAAATTTGTTGAATTACATTGCTGTAAATCCTTTACGTTATTTGATTTTCAAACAGCTGAGCAGAACTGAACGTACTCAGACATTTCGCTCTTTACCTATTCTGATCAATACTAAATTGACACACAATATTTTTAGCGCAATGCAGTCTGACTTTCAAAAATCCCTACAAAAGAAAGGCCCTGACTAACATTAGCCTATACCTTTCACAAATCACTTACCTCACAAAAATCTTCGTTACTGGAACTACTGCAATACAGCGAGCGCCACTACTGCCAGCTAAATAAAAAGATTCAAACTACTGAAGGCACTAACTACTGATAGGCATAGTTAGCAAAGGAAAGATTTTGATAGAGAACAAACAATGTATTTACCTTAATAGTGTTCAAAAGTCATAATATATATAGCAGTTCATGACATCCATTCTTACAAATGTACTGTTTCTGATGGACACACGTCCAGATTATCCACTCTCAAAAAAAAAAAAAAAAAAAAAAATCCACCGTCTCACTTCCCCACATCCACCACTGCTCGCGGCTCACCTCCAACTGCCCAACGCTACACGCTTATAACAGCCAACATCCCAACACTACAATAGCTAACAACAATGCAAACCAGCCACAGACTGCACACAGCACAGCCAGTGATTTTCATACAGAGCGCTACGTGGCGTTACCAATAAAAAACCTATACAGCCTACTTACAATATATTCCAATTTCTGTCTTCATCTACAGGTTTTGCCCTCTACATCTCCATCTAGTAACGTAGAAGTCATTCCCTGACGTCTTAACAGATGTCCTATCATCCTGCTCCTGCTCCTTGTCAGTGTTTTCCACATATTTCTTACCTCTATGATTCTGCGCTGAACCTGCTCATTCCTTACTTTATCAGTCCACCTAATTTCCAACATCGTTCTGTAGCACCAATTCATAAATGCTTCCATTTTCTTCTGATCCGGTTCTTCTAAGGTCCATGTTTCACTATCATACAATGCCGCGCTCCAGACATACACTATGTGATCAAAAGCATCCAGATACCTGGCTGAAAATTACTTCAGAGTTGGTAGCGCCCTCCATCGATAACGCTGGAATTCAATATGGTGTTGGCACACACTTAGCCTTGATGACAGCTTCCACTCTCGCAGGCATACGTTCTCTCAGGTGCATGAAGGTTTCTTGGGGAATGGTAGTCCATTCTTCACGGAATGCTGTACAGAGGAGAGGCATCGATGTTCGTCGGTGAGGCCTGGCACGAAGTCGGCGCTCTAAAACAACCCAGAGGTGTTCCATGGGATTCAGGTCAGGATTCTGTGCAGGTCAGTCCATTACAGGGATGTTATTGTCGTGCAACCACTCTGCCACAGGCCGTGCATTCTGAACAGGTGCTCGATCGTGTTGAAAAATGAATCACCATCTCCGAACTGCTCTTGCAGTGGATCTTGATGCAGTTTGGACATGCTGTTCGATGGTCTGGATAGATGTCTTGCTCTACGCATTTAGACCCTCTTCAACTGTCGCCGGTCTCTGTCAGTCAGCAGACGAGGTCGGCCGGTACGCTTTTGTGATGTACGTGTCTCTTCACGTTTCCACTACACTAGAACATCGGAAACAGTGGACCTAGGGATGTATAGGAGTGTGGAAATCTCGTACAAACGTATGAAACAAGAGACACCCAATCACCTTACCACGTTCGAAGTCCGTGAGTTCCGCGGTGCACCCCATTCTGCTCTCTCACGATATCTACTGACTGCTGAATTCGCTGACATGGAGTACCTGACAATAGGTGGCAGCACAGTGCAACTAATATGAAACACGTATGTTTTTGTTCGTGTCCGGATACTTTTGATCACATAGTGTATGTTACTCGAACGCAAAATAAGGGCTATGTTTGATTCTAGTAGAATTCTCTTGGGCAAGAATGCCCCTTTTGCCAGTGATAGTCTGCGTTTGATGTACTGCCTGCTTCATTCGTCTTTGGTTATTTTGCTGCCTGGGTAGCAGATGTTCAAATGTGTGTGAAATCTTATGGGACGTAACTGTTAAGGTCATCAGTCCCTAAGCTTACACACTACTTAACCTAAAAAAAAGGGTGAATGGCCTTTCAGATAATGATGCACAAATTTTAACTCTAAAAGGTTTTTGTGCTGCAACACGTGTTAAATATAGTCATCAGCTGTTTAGGAAAGCTGATCCAGTTGCTGTAGAGACCTTTGTAAACCATAACAACGAACAAGAGTGGCAAGATGTTTATAGCGCTGATACAGTAAACGATAAATATAATGCTTTTCTCAAGACTTTTCTCATGCTCTTTGAAAGTTGCTTTCCGTTAGAACGTTCAAAACAGGGTACTAGCACAAACAGGCAGCCTACGTGGCTGACTAGAGGGATAAGAATATCTTGTAGAACAAAGTGGCAATTATATCAAAACGTTAGAAACAGTCAAAATCTAAATGCAGCAGCCCATTACAAACAGTATTGTAAGGTGCTTAAAATGTTATTAGGAAGGCAAAAAGTATGTGGTATGCAGATAGAATAGCTAAGTCTCAGGATAAAATTAAAACCATATGGTCAGTCGTAAAGGAAGTGGCTGGTCTGCAGAGACAGGTCGAGGATATAGAATCAGTGCGTAGTGGGAATGTCCGTGTTACTGATTAGTCGCATATATGTACACTATTTAATAATCACTTTCTGAATATAGCAGGTGAACTAAATAGAAACCTAATCCCAACAGGGAATCATATAGCGTTCTTAGAAAAAAGTGTTCCGGGTCTGTTACCTGAAATGCTCCTCCATGATACTGACAAGAGGGAGATTGAGTTAATAATTAAATCACTAAAGACCAAGAACTCTCATGGATATGACGGGGTATCTAGCAGAATACTGAAGTATTGTTCTATGTATGTTAGCCCAGTACTTAGCTATATCTGTAACTTTTCCTTTAGGAGTGGTCGGTTTCCTGACCGATTAAAGTACTCGGTAGTGAAGCCACTTGATAAAAAGGGAGACATTGATAATGTTGACAATTTTAGACCTATTTCTATGCCATCGGTGTTTGCTAAAGTTATCGAGAAGGTTGTATATACAAGGTTACTGGAGCATTTAAATTCACATAATTTGCTGTCAAATGTTCAGTTTCGTTTTAGAAATGGTTTAACAACTGAAAATGCTATATTCTCTTTCCTCTGTGAGGTTTTGGACGGATTAAATAAAAGGTTGCGAACGCTAGGTGTTTTCTTTGATTTAACGAAGGCTTTTGACTGTGTTGACCACAAAATATTACTGCATAAGTTGGACCATTATGGAGTAAGGGGAGTAGCTTACAATTGGTTCGCCTCTTACTTTAAGAACAGAAAGCAGAAGGTAATTCTCCGCAATATTGAGAGTGGTAGTGATGTTCAGTCCCAATGGGGCATTGTTAAGTGGGGCGTTACCCAAGGGTCGGTGCTGGGGCCACTGCTGTTTCTTATTTATGTAAATGATATGCCTTCTAGTATTACAGGTGATTCAAAAATATTTCTGTTTGCTGATGACACCAGCTTGATAGTGAAGGGTCTTGTGTGTAATATTGAAGCAGTAACAAATAATGTAGTTCATGAAATAAGTTCGTGGCTTGTGGAAAATAATTTGATGCTAAATCACAGTAAGACTCAGATTTTACAGTTTCTAACTCACAATTCAACAAGAAGCGATATTTTGATCAGACAGAATGGGAATATTATAAGCGAGACAGAACAGTTCAAGTTCCTAGGCGTTCGGATACATAGTAAGCTGTTGTGGAAAGCCCATGTCCAGGATCTTGTTCAGAAACTAAATGCTGCTTTATTTACCATTAGAACAGTATCTGAAATAAATGACACTTTAACACGAAAAGTAGTCTACTTCGCATATTTTCATACGCTTATGTCAAAATGGCTCTGAGCACTATGGGACTCAACTGCTGAGGTCATTAGTCCCCTAGAACTTAGAACTAGTTAAACCTAACTAACCTAAGGACATCACAAACATCCATGCCCGAGGCAGGATTCGAACCTGCGACCGTAGCGGTCTTGCGGTTCCAGACTGCAGCGCCTTTAACCGCACGGCCACTTCGGCCGGCACGCTTATGTCGTATGGTATTATTATTATTTTTTTGGGGGGTAATTCTTCTGATTCAAAGAGGGTATTTTTGGCTCAAAAACGGCCTGCTCGAGCTATATGTGGTGTAAGTTCGAGAACCTCTTGTCGACCCCTATACAATAGTCTGGGAATTCTGACATTGCCCTCACAGTATATATTTTCTTTAATGTCGTTTGTTGTTAGCAATATTAGCCTATTCCCAAGAGTTAGCAGCTTTCACTCAGTTAATACTAGGCAGAAATCAAATCTGCATGTGGAATGCGCATCCTTGACTCTTGTGCAGAAAGGAGTGCAGTATTCTGCTGCATCCATTTTCCATAAGCTACCACAAGAACTCAAAGATCTTAGCAGTAGCCCAAACTCTTTTAAGTCTAAACTGAAGAGTTTCCTCGTGGCTCACTTCTTCTATTCTGTCGAGGAGCTCCTGGAAGAGCTAAAAAATTAAGCAAATTCCAGTGTTACATTGTTGATTTTCTTTATTTAAACTTACGAATTGTCGCCTGAATATGTTTCTTATATTTCATTTTATCTGTTTCTAATATCGTGTTATAATTTCATGTATTGACTCGTTCCATGACCATGGAGACTTCTCCTTAATTTGGTCCCACGGAACAATAAATAAATAAATAAATAAGTTATCCTAAAGACAAACACACACACCCATGCCCGAGGGTGAACTCGAACCTCCACCGGGATCAGCCGCACAGTCAATGACTGCAGCGCCTTAGACCGCACCTACTTCGTGACCATCAATACTGATGTTAAGTTTCTTGCTGTTCTCATTCCTGCTATTTCTCCTTACTTTCGTCTTTCTTCGATTTGCTCTCAATCCATATGTGTAATGATTAGACTGTTCTTTCCATTCAGCATTTCATGTTCTCCTTCACGTTCACTCACGATAGCAACCTCATCAGCGAGTCGTATCGCTGATATCCTTTTACCCTGAATTTTAATTCCAGACCTAGACAATTATTTTATTTCCATTATTACTTCTTCGATGTAGAGATTGAACAGTCTTACGCCCTTTTCAATCTCAGTGCTTCCTTCTATTAGTCCACTCTTATTAATCCCTCATTCCTCGTGTACATAATGTGTTTTACCCATCTCCCCTATAGCGTACCCCTATTTTTCTCCGAATTTCGAACATCTTTCACTAGCTTACATTGTCGAACGCTTTTTCCAGGTCGAAAATTCCTATGAACGTGTCTTGATTTTTCTTTAGTCTTGCTTCCGTTATCAAGCGCAACGTTAGAATTGCCTCTCTCGTGCCTTTACCTATTCTAAAGCCAAACTGATCGTCATCTAGCACATCCTCAATTTTCTTTTCCATTCTTTTGTATATTATTATTTTCAGGAACTTGGATGCACGAATTGTTAAGCTGATAGTGCGATAATTCTCGCACTTGTCAGCCCTTTCAGTTCTCGGAACTGAGTGGTTGATATTTTTCCGAAAGTCAATGAGTATGCCACCAGACTCATATGTTATACACACCAACGTAAATATTCGTTTTGTTGCCACTTCCCCCAATGATTTAAGGAAATCTGATAGAATTTTATGCATCCCTTCTGCCTTATTTGAACTTAAGTCCTCCAAAGCTCTCTTAAATTCTGATTCTAATAATGGCCACCCTATCTCTTCTAAATCGACTGTTGTTTCTTCTTCTAAGACATTAGAGAAATCTTGCCCCTCATAGCTGCCTTCATTGCGCTCTTTTCACCTATCCTCTCCATCATCTGCATATAACAGTGCAATTCCCGTTGCACCCTTAATGTTACGACCCTTGCTTTTAATGTCACCGAAAGCTGTTTTGCCTTTCCTACATGCTGAGTGATTCCCTCTGACAATCATTTCTTTTTCGATTTCTGCACATATTTCATGGAGCCATTTCGCCTTAGCTTCCCCGCATTTCTTATTTATTTCATTCCTCAGCGTATCGTATTTCTGTATTTCTCAATTTCAGTGAACATATTTGTACTCCCTTGTTTCTCCGATCAACTGAAGTATTTCTTCTGTTACCTTTGATTTATTCGGAGTTACCTTATTGGTATCTATGTTTCTTCCCAACTTCTGTGATTACCCTTTTTAGAGATGTCCATTCCTCTTCAACTGTACTGCCTGCTGAGCTATTCCCTATTCTCCTGTCTCATTCCTTGTCCCAAGCAAATATTAACCTGTAACCATTTCTTCTACTCCTTCCCTACAGCTGCATTGCAGTCTCCCAAGTCTATTAGATTTTTATCTCCCTTTACGTACCGTAACACCCTTTCAGCAGCCTCATAAACTTCCTCTATCTCATCATCTTCAGCCTGCAACGTCGGCACATATATGTGTTCAGTTGTCGGTGTAGGTTTTTAGTCGATTCTGATAAGAACAATCATATCACTGAACGTTTCCCAGTAACATACTCTTTGCCCTGCCTTCCGATTCATAACGAATCCTACTCCCGTTATACAATTTCTTCTGCTGTTGATGTTACCCTATGATGATGTGACGAGAAATACTTGTCCTATCATCCATTTCTCTTCACTGATCCCTACCATATCTAGATTGAGCCTTTCCATTTTCCTTTTCAGATCTTCTAGCTACCCTATCACATTCAAGCTTCTGACATTCCACGCCCCGCCTCTTAGAAAGTTATCCTTTCGTTGATTATTCAATCTTTTCTCACGGTCACCTCCCCGTTGGCAGTCCCCTCCCGGGGATCCGAATGGGGGACTATTTTGTAATTTGTTGGCAACGGAGAGATCATCATGACACTTTTTCAAATACAGGCCACATGTTCTGTGGATACACGTTACGTGCCTTCTGCATCCCTATGCCGTTGACCATTAGGGGCAGCTTCCCACCCGAAGGACATGAGAGTGCCCTGAACATCTCTCCATCTGTCCAATTCTCCGCCCTCTTTGACAAGGCCGTTACCAGAATGAGGATGACTTCTTATGCAGAAGTCTTCCGCCGCCAATGCCAACAATTAATCATAATTTAAGCGGTGGTGGGTTTCGTAGACGTTATCCCTTTTTTGTGGTTCTCATTTTGTTAGTTACTATTTGTTGCATTTCTTCGGGGCAGACGTACCATAAGATCTGTCGAGGTTCATTGCTGACCCATTCATTCAGGTGTTTTTTTTTTTCTGAAGGCAGCCTACCCTCTGACCGAACACGCTGAGCTACCGTGCTGGCGTCCCTAGACCACGGGTATGCCTGGTCGGGAGCTACTACTAATACACTACTGGCATTTTTCGCTGCACAACAGCACTACGACATGACAGATACGGAATCCGAATGTGGTTCGTCAGCTTTATAATCCACACTGAGAGATGAGTCTCTGGCGGAAGATGTCCATAAAGATTACCTCATGTCTTCAAAAGGATTCAGAACCTTTTTGAAAGCGACAAGATATCAGAAAATGATACTTCAGATTGCAAAAGAGCACACTAAATTTCTATTAGCTTTGCAACAATTAATTGATAAACAACACAACTTACAAGAACCTAAGCAAATGACGAACGTCGTCACTTAAGCGATTGTTAAGTGTGATTAAGAAAGAAACAGCCTCTAAATGAGGTCCGTGTTCGTCACCTCTGTGTTCGAACAAGAACAATGCAGTGGCGTGAATACGTCCGAAATAAATAGTACACAGCGTAACCGGAACACTGATTATCACCAGTGGCAAAACCAAACACAAGCCAAACGACTTGGTCTCTTCAAAAAGAAACTAAGTGCATACAAATAAATCTACAGTGCTCCAGGACTGCGAAGCTAACCAAATGCAGCTTCTTGTGAAATATCAGATGGCATTTCTTTGATACAAGAACCATATTCTTTTGAACAAAACGCAGGTGGAAACACTAGAGGAATCGAGATATTTAGCGCAAATGACACAAGGAAAAAGGCAGCAATACTGATAACCAAAAAGATATTGAGTTCGTAATGATTAGCCACTTGCCCAACAAAGATGCAGTATTCGTAGAAACAGTAAAAGAAAATTTGATATTTTTTGTTACTAAGGTGTCACAAAACCCCTCACAGACGACTTGAGAGAAATTGATGACGTGATAGCGTACAACAAAGTAGTTGGCTTAGTAGCTGCTATGAATAGCAGTCCAACATCTAGCATGTGGCATGATGCATCAACAATCTCCAAACCAAAGGAAATTCAAGAATATCTGGTTTTCAGTAATTGTTTCTACTAACGAGGGGAATCACAGACCAGCTTTTTCAAAATAGTTAAGGATAGAATAATATCGATTTAACTATGACCATCTACTGCCGATGCCAAGCCAATGAACGTGTGGTGAAGAAGAGAACTGCTCCGACGACAGGATTATTACTGTTAACATAGGAATTTTGATAACAATGTGTGCTGTAAGCATAATTAAAACTAAAAAAATTACTGTTAGAGAGGAAAACCTGAGTGACTTTGATGGGTACATGTTGGATTTACAAATATGTGCCAAACACGGACTTACACAACTTAAAAGCCAAAGTTGATGCGGATACAAAAGTTGAAACACAGAATTTTAAGAAGTTTTATATACTTCATGCAATAAAGTGTTCAAGATACAAATCCAGCTGAAGTACAGGACTGGCAGAAAATTTGTCCCCTTGTGGGCATCTGTATTAACTGCAAGAGAAAAAACATCGAAAAACTCATTGAGGCGAATTTATCAAAGAACAAAGGAGAGCGAACAGTTGAGGGAGCTACGAAGGGAACAATACAGTAAAGAGAAGAAGAAATGCAGCACAACTATAGAGAACGCAAAAAAAGAACAAAATCCGGCAAGCCATACTGCAGCTTGACCCCAACAAACAAACCTAGGAACGCGTTCTACCGAATCGCATCAGGAAAAATCAAAAATAATACTCCCATGACAACGCTATAGAAAGTGATAGCACGACAACTTCGTATTTAACCGAAACGGCCAACTAGATGCTCGAATATTTTGTACCTGAGAACGATCAAGTTCAAGACACGGAATACCATAAAGTAATAAGATCGCAGACATTACGATCCAACGGAACGGTAGATGATGAAGCTTTCACACAGACATAAATAGAGGAAATAATAACGAACTTGCTTGAAAATAAGATTCCTGGTGTAAGAGGTGTTCCTAGTAAAATTGTTTGTCGATTGGATAGCGTTTTTCTCAATTATCTTAATGGTGAATATAACAGCTGCCTAAAGAAGTGTTGATTTCCGAGATTTGGGAAAAGAGCTAAAATAGTACCAATTCACAAATCCCGTAAAGAAAACAGCACGGAAGCATCCAGATTTCGTCCCATCAGCCTTGTGTATAAGGAGGGAAAAGTGTTGGAAAGGTATCTAACTAACGGAATTACACACCAAGTCTTCTCCAGGAATCTGCTAATTAATAATCAGTATGGATTTACTCCACACGAAGGAACAGTCGATGCATTGTTGGCTATCAAGAACTACGTAGAGGAAACTATATCGCAAGGTCGCTATATAATAATGGTCAGTCTTGATGTTCAGTGAGTTTTTGACGCAGCCGGCTGGCCAAGCATCGGTAAAGCTACTAGAATTTCAATGTTCTAGAAACTTACATAACATAGCAAAAAATGTTTCAGTGGCAGAACAGCAGTGCTGGCTTTTAACAACAACTAGAAAAGAAGTTGACTAAAGAGTGCCTGCAGGGGTCCTGCTGTGGCCCAGGTTTGTGCAGTACACAGTATAGTTCGCTTCTTGATTTGGATTGCACAGCAAACACAAAAACGGTAGCATTTGCAGATGACTTAATCTGTTGACCAAAGCAGATAGTGTCATTGCTACTGAGGAGCTCTGCAATAGAGAAATGAAAAAATCACAGTTCGAGCAAAAAACATCCTTTTAATGCGCAAAACCGAAAGTAATGCTAATAACAAGGAGAAGGTGTGAAGACAAAGCAACACTTAGTAGCCGGCCGAAGTGGCCGTGCGGTTAAAGGCGCTGCAGTCTGGAACCGCGGGACCGCTACGGTCGCAGGTTCGAATCCTGCCTCGGGCATGAATGTGTGTGATGTCCTTAGGTTAGTTACGTTTAAGTAGTTCTAAGTTCTAGGGGACTAATGACCTCAGCAGTTGAGTCCCATAGTGGTTCAAATGGCTCTGAGCACTATGGGACTCAACTGCTGTGGTCATAAGTCCCCTAGAACTTAGAACTACTTAAACCTAACTAACCTAAGGACAGCACACAACACCCAGCCGTCACGAGGCAGAGAAAATCCCTGACCCCGCCGGGAATCGAACCCGGGAACCCGGGCGTGGGAAGCGAGAACGCTACCGCACGACCACGAGATGCGTGTCCCATAGTGCTCAGAGCCATTTGAACCAACACTTAGTACCGTTCTAAACAATAATGGCTTGCAAAAAGTTGAACGATTAAAATACTTGGGTATAATTATTGATTCTAAATTTATGTTTATTGAACATATACACTACATGACTGAAAAATGCACGAAACTTATTCATTCTTTATCGAAATCAGCAAGGCTCAACTGGGGATTCGCTAAGGAGAAACGAAAATATTTTAGAAAGGCGCAGTACTACCAATATTGGCATATGCAACTCCTGTTCAGATTCACGCACTAAGAAGACAATATAACTACATGAAGATTCATAGAGTCTAGCGTTTGATCAAAATAAAGATAGCTAAGGCTTGCAGAACAACGTCAATTGAAGCGTTGTACATTCTTACAGGCCTTACACCAATAATTACTAAACTACAGGTAATAGCTGAAGAATATAAAAATACAAAAATTGAACACGCGTCTCATTCTATAGACACACATTTAGATTACAAACAGTGGCCCAATCCTGCAAGCGCACTACATTTAGAAGAAAATTACACACTCAAGGAAAGACCTCTAGAGATATATACTGATGGAAGTTAATCAGAGAACAGAACAGGTTCACGATTTATAATAACGATTAATGGGACACCTGGCTGTCAAATAAAGTATACACTAAGGAACAGGTGTGCCATTAACCAACCAGAAGAATTAGCATTCTTGCGACATTTAGAGAAATGGCTCTGAGCACTATGGGACTTAACATCTGTGGTCATCAGTCCCCTAGAACTTAGAACTACTTAAACCTAACTAACCTAAGGACATCACACACATTCATGCCCGATGCAGGATTCGAACCTGCGACCGTAGTGGTAGCGCGGTTCCCGACTGAAGTGCCTAGAACCGCTCGGTCACACCGGCCGGCACACTTTGAGAACCTTATGAGGAAAAAAATGTTATAATATCAACATTAATAATCAGAATTCACTAAAAAATTCCACGATTCATAAATATTTAATACAAGAGACCATAAACAAAATTAGGGAACTGCGGTAGAGGAAATGGCATATTAACTTCGAATGGACGGAAGTACTCCTAGGAATGAACTGGCAGACAAGCTTGCCAAACAAACAGCTCGAGGAAACACAACAGAAAGCTTCAACAGAATCCCTTCGTCTGAGATGAGAAGAAAGTTAAGGTACACTGCGAAAGAAAAATGGGAGAGAAAATGGACTGAAAGTACATAAGTGCTATCACAAACTTTTTTCCCAACTGCTCAACATTGTCTTACCATAAATTTACCGCAGTCGCCTAGACTTTCAGCTATGTTATCCGGGGATGGAAAATTAATGTCTTACTGCCATCGGTTCAGACTAGCTCCAAGTGTTATTTGTATGTGCTGAGCAAACAGGAGATCACTTCTTATAGGCTTGTCGCGAACTTAATACGGAGAGATATGCCCTAAGAAAGAGTTTTACAAGAGAGAGAGGCAGCTGGCACATCAATAAATCAGCTTTAGGAAACATATACATAGACTAATTACGCAAATTTTGCTACTTAAGAATATTTCTAAGCGTATGAATATTTAATTACAAAAATGACCTTAAATCGATTACGCAGAAGTTTACTGTTGTGAATATAATTATTAGTATACTTCTATCGTTTTCTTCCTACAAACCTTATATCGATCATACAGAAGTTTTCTAGCCGGCCGGGGTGGCCGAGCGGTTGTGTGTGATGTCCTTAGGTTAATTAGGTTTAAGTAGTTCTAAGTTCTAGGCGACTGATGACCTCAGAAGTTAAGTCCTATAGTGCTCAGAGCCATTTGAACCAGAAGTTTTCTATTGTACATACTTTCATCTATACTATTGTAGCCCCTTATGATTAGAGTTCTTCTTCTTGTACCTTGATAGTTAAATACGAAGTATTGAAAATACTGAATGGGGCATCTTGAATAAATGAGTCGGAAATGAATGCGGAATAGTAGCTGGAGCTAGACGTATGGGACATTCCATTTCGTAAGTAGATAGGGAATTCAATATTATGAGGTCCATAGTGTAAAGAGTGTGCTGAGAATGCCAAATTTCAGGCATTACCTCCTACCACGGACAACGCTGAGGCCGGCGGCCTTCATTTAACGACCAAGTGACCAAGTGCAGCGGCGTTTGCGTAGAGTTGTCAGCGCTAGCAGGCAAGCAACACTGCGTCAAATAAACGAGGAAGATTCACCTCTGCATTTCTTGTGTTGTGGCCTGATATTTGTGAGTGTTTCGTATCGAGCAACTTAACCTCTTACCCGTGTTTACATTTCGTGCTGACCAGTTGCAGCTGTAGCGGCGCATCGAAAGCTAAGTACTAATTAATTGTTTGTGTATAGTAGTTTATTTAGGAACTTTAGTAGTCTTCAACCGGTGTTCTTGGTGTTTTCCGGTGAAATAACTTCAGAAGAAATTTTTGCGAACTACTTTCAGTTTCGTTACTGTCATTAGACGTTTGATTTTCTTTCTGTGTTAGTATTTTGTTATATTCTCATTTGTTGTTGATTAATACTGTCAATAATAGTAGTTACTTCCCTTGTAGAGCAAGTTTGTGATTATTGTAGTCAGTTTTTAACATCTTCTTATTGTAGTAGCGGAACTTAGATAAAGTTGTTTTCTTGTTTCAATAATTGTAAAATTTTATCATGAGTGAGAAGTGTGGGCTTTGCCGTAGGTTCGTGAGCAGTGGATTGCGGTGTGAGACTTGTTCGAAATATTTTCACTCGGGGGAATGCAGTGGGGAAGCCAGTGGGCATTCTGGTGAGATCCTCTCCTGGAACTGCAGGTTATGTAGCAAGAGTAAGTTGATAGAGGAGCAGGAGCGTAAGATCTGTGCCCTTCAGGTGCAGTTGAAAAACGCACAGGAGGAGCTAGATAGGATGAGGAGGGAGAAGGGGGTTGGGGAATGGGAGCTGGCTGTTGGCAAGAGATCTGCTAGGAGAAGGAGATTTTCAGATAGTTTTACTATTGGTGTTTGTAATAGATATGACCAACTGTCAGAGTCTAGTGGAGAGGAATCTCTAGTAGCTGTAGATGTAGGAAGTATGCAGCAGACCTCAGCAGTTACGGTGGCTAGGACAGTTGCAAAGTCTAAGAGAAAGAAGAAGGTTCTGCTGTTAGGTAGTTCTCATGGTAGAGGTGTAGGCCAGCAGTTGCAGGAAGTTTTGGGGAGTGAGTACCAGGTCACCAGCATTGTGAAGCCTAATGCAGGATTGGCTCAGGTGACTTTTAACATAGGGGGGTTATGTAGGGATTTTACTAAAGAGGATCAGGTAGTGATTGTGGGTGGGGCTGGTAATAGTATTGATAGGGATGGGGAGTATGACATAGATGGTGACCTGGGAAAGATAGCCACTCAGACTGGCAACACGAATGTGCATTTCGTGGAACTGTTTCAGCGTCACGATCGGCCTCGTCTTAATACAGCCGTCAGGCGTAATAACACGAGACTTGGGGGTGCGCTGATGACAGAAGGCATGAGTCACATTTCAGTGGTGTCGGTGGAGTCTATCAGCAGGACGGGTTTCACTAGACATGGCCTGCACCTCAATAGGTATGGGAAGGGGAGGTTGGCAAAACTTATAGGTGACAGCATAGGTGGGGGTGGTGGGATCACTCATGGGAAAATTCCGGTAGTTGTGGGTGTTAGAGCTGTACCTTTTTTAGATTGAAGTCAGCTGATAGGTATTCCTGCTTAAGAGAAGTCTCTCTAACAAAGAAACCACTTTCTACAAAGCTTGGGTATCCGATTAATGAGGGAATTAGTATATTTCATCAAAATATACAAGGTATTAGAGATATAGTTAGTGAACTGCTTATAGATGTTGATTCTGAAATTATTGGTATATCTGAACACTTCTTAAATAAGGAGATAATTCAGAGGCTTCCTTTACCAGGATACAGGTTGGCTGGCAGCTTTTCTAGGAGCTCTTTGCGGTGTGGGGGAGTAGCCATGTATGTGAAAAACGGTATCCCATTTGAGTCAATTGATGTTTCAAAGTACTGCACTGAAAAGGTGTTTGAATGTTGTGCAGGTGTGGTTAAATTTAGTGGAGCTAAACTTCTTACTGTTGTTATTTATAGATCCCCAGACTCCGATTTCACAACATTTTTGCTAAAGCTAGAGGAGGTTCTTGGTTCACTTTATAGGAAATACAAAAAGTTAGTTATATGTGGTGACTTCAATATTAATTGGATAAGTGATTGTGCAAGGAAAAGGATGCTGGTAGACCTCCTTAATTCATATAATCTTATGCAAACCGTATTCTTTCCAACGAGAGTGCAAGGGAACAGTAGAGCAACCATAGACAATATTTTTGTTCATTCGTCATTATTAGAAGGGCATTCTGTTAGCAAAAAGGTGAATGGCCTTTCAGATCATGATGCACAAATTTTAAGTCTAAAAGATTTTTGTGCTGCAACACATGTTAAATATAGTTACCAACTTTTTAGGAAAGCTGATCCAGTTGCTGTACAGACTTTTGTAAACCTTATCAAGGAACAAGAGTGGCAAGATGTTTATAGTGCTGTTACAGTAGACGATAAATATAATGCTTTCCTGAAGACTTTTCTCGTGCTCTTTGAAAGTTGCTTTCCGTTAGAACGTTCAAAACATGGTACTAGCACAAACAGGCAGCCTGGGTGGCTGACTAAAGGGATAAGAATATCTTGTAGAACTAAGTGGCAATTATATCAAAACGTTAGAAACAGTCACAATCTAAATGCAGCAGCCCATTACAAACAGTATTGTAAGGTGCTTAAAAAAGTTATTAGGAAGGCAAAAAGTATGTGGTACGCTGATAGAATAGCTAAGTCTCAGGATAAAATTAAAACCATATGGTCAGTCGTAAAGGAAGTGGCTGGTCTGCAGAGACAGATCGAGAATATAGAATCAG
Source organism: Schistocerca nitens (assembly GCF_023898315.1). NCBI lineage: Eukaryota > Metazoa > Arthropoda > Insecta > Orthoptera > Acrididae > Schistocerca > Schistocerca nitens. The sequence continues at coordinate 975,113,407 of NC_064614.1, read as the reverse complement.
TGCGTAGTGGGGATGTCCGTGTTACTGATAAGTCGCATATATGTACAGTACTTAATAATCACTTTCTGAATATAGCAGGTGAACTAAATAGAAACCTAGTCCCAACAGGGAATCATATAGCGCTCTTAGAAAAAAGTGTTCCGAGACTGTTACCTGAAATTCGCCTCCATGATACTGACAAGAGGGAGATTGAGTTAATAATTAAATCACTAAAGACCAAGAACTCTCATGGATATGACGGGGTATCTAGCAGAATACTGAAGTATTGTTCCACGTATGTTAGCTCAGTACTTAGCCATATCTGTAACTTTTCGTTTAGGAGTGGTCGGTTTCCTGACCGATTAAAGTACTCGGTAGTGAAGCCACTTTATAAAAAGGGAGACCTATTTCTATGCCATCGGTGTTTGCTAAAGTTATCGAGAGGGTTGTATATACAAGGTTACTGCAGCATTTAAATTCACATAATTTGTTGTCAAATGTACAGTTTGGTTTTAGAAATGGCTTAACAACTGAAAATGCTATAGTCTCTTTTCTCTGTGAGGTTTTGGACGGATTAAATAAAAGGTTGCGAACGTTAGGTGTTTTCTTTGAATCTGCATATGGAATGCACTTCCTTGACTCTTGTGCAGAAAGGAGTGCAGTATTCTGCTGCATCCATTTTCAATAAGCTACCACAAGAACTCAAAAACCTTAGCCGTAGCCCAAACACTTTTAAGTCTAAACTGAAGAGTTTCCTCATGGCCCACTCCTTCTATTCTGTCGAGGAGCTCCTGGAAGAGCTAAAAAATTAAGCAAATTCCAGTGTTACATTATTGATTTTCTTTATTTAAGCTAACGACTTGTCGCCTGAATATGTTTCTTATAATTTCATCTGTTTCTACAATCGTGTTATAATTTCATGTATTGACTCGTTCCATGACCATGGAGACTTCTCCTAAATGTGGTCCCACGGAACAATAAATAAAAAAAAAACTGTCGGACGTAGCATCAACGCATCAGACACTGAGGCTAAATTTTCCGATAGTGGGCTATGGCAGCAAACGATCCACGCGAGTGCCTTTGCTAAACGCCCAACATCGCCTGCAGCGCCTCTCCTGGACTCGTGATCATTTCGATTGCACTCTACAAGACGGGGAAAGTCCCAAGTAGTCAATAAGCTACAGTGGGGCAAGCCCTGTAACGGTGTGCTCTGTTTTCACATGAAATGGAGTGGGTCCTCTGGTCCAAATAAACACATCGCTGACGGGAAATGGCTATGTTCGCCTACCTGGGGACCATTTCCTGCCATTCATGAACTTGACATTCCAAAACAAAGATGAAATTGTTATGGGTGACGAAGCGACATGTCACTGGCGCACAACTGTTCGCGATTGGTTTGAAGAGCATTCTGGACGGTTCAAGCGAATGATTTGGCCACCTACATCGCCCGGTGAGAATCCCATCGAACACCCGAGGTGCATAATTGATAGATCAGTTCGTTCACAAAATCCTGCACCGGCAACACTGTTATGTACGGAGCTAGTGGCAGCATGGCTCAATATTTCAGCAGGGAACATCCAACGACTCATTGAATCCATTCTCCGTCGAGTTGATGCACTACGCCGGATAAAAGGAGATCCGACACGACATTAGGAGGCACCTAATGACTTCTGTTACTCACTGTATGCGACTAGACATTCTGAAAAATATGTGCGCAATCCTGATGATAGCAATACCTGAAAATTGCAAAAATTAGCTTCACAGTTCGTATATCAAAGCAGCTGACAGTATACAGAAGAATGGAAAACAAAATTAAGAATCTCTTAGATGACAACCAGTCTCACTTTTGGAAACGTAAAAACTCGAGAGAAGCGATTCCAACGTTGTCACTGAGTTGAGAGTGGAAGTAAAATTTAAGAAAAATCAAGAAACGTACATTGGTCTTGTCATTCTGGAGAAAGTGTTCAACAGTGTAAAATAGTGAAAAATGTTCTAAATTCTCAAAAAAAAAAGATAGGTTTCAGCTACAGGGTAAAATGGGTAAAACACAGTTTCTAAAATTAAGTGAGAACAATAGGAATCGAAGTCCAAGAACAAAGTACTTGGATTAATAACGCTGCCAGACTATCAATCTATACATCGAATATTCAATGATGGAAATAAGACAAGAGATTAAGTTGCTTTCATCAGTGACACTGAGGAAGAATTACAAGGCTGTCGGACACAATTAACAGTCACTAATGCAAAACATAAACTGAGAATAAACAAAGCAACGACGAAAATAAGAGTAGTAAAAGAAATGAGATTAGCAGAGACCTTAAAATCAGAGATGGTGACGATCAAATAGTTGAAGTGAAAGAATTCATCTACCTTGTAAGCAAAATAAACCTTTGGGGACGAAGCAGTGAGTCCATAAAATGTAAAATCGCACACGAGAAGACAACATAACAGGCCAAAGGTAGCCTATCAGCATCAAACGTCAGTGATCACTGGAAAAGAAATTTCTTAGAATGTGCGTTTAGAACACAGCACTGTATCCAAGTGAATCAGGCACTGAGTGAAAATTGGAGAAGAAGAGAATCAAAGCGTTCGATACGGGGTGATATAGAGGATTGCTGAAAAGTATGTGTCCTGTAAAGGTACAGAATGAGGAGGTTCTCCACAGAATCTGTGAAGAAAGCAAGATATGGAAAAAATTGACAAGAAGAAGGTTCAGTAGGATGGTATGTTTGAAGAGATCAGGAAATAACTTTCATTGTGCCAAGAACATATGTAGAGGGTGACAGTTTTATGGTAGCGATTGCTGCTTTAAGGTGAAGAGATTAAAGCAGTAGGGGAAACCGTGGCGGGTCACGTCAAATGAGTCTTAAAACTGATGCAAAATGGATCATTCTCGCATGGAAATAGACGTAGTTTGCGGTACTTCGTGTGTAGTAATGGAGATGGAGTCGTAAGAAAAATTCAAACATGAAGTATCTCACTGAATTATCCGTTCATTTTTCATTGGTCATTCATCTCCTCTTGAATTATATCATGTAAGATTTTTATTAAAGATATCTTAACGAACGTGTAGATGACGTACTAGTAAACCGAGAAGTAGGTAACAGTAACCATGGCTCAAATGTTGGTCTCATCACTAATTATTTTTATAAGTACTAAGATATGGTACTGTACCGAGATAAATTTTATGTAAACTGACGTTGGCCGCGGAGTCTTACGCTGTTATATGGTCGTTTAGATGTTCCTATAAACATTAAAAATTAAAAAAGAAAAATAATTTTGTAGCGTTAAACGATCAATTTTAGCACAATGGTAAACAAATAGATCTAAAAAGACCTTGTCTTCACGCTGTCATATGTAGAACTAATTACAAGTTTGCAGTCGTTGATAATTGGCTACTGCAGTGTTTCTGAATCATGCAAGACGGTATAATGAAAGAGATTATTTTCTTGTTACCTTTACACCGTCCTCCAGAAGAAACTCAAACTTCATAAGCAGTGCTGAATGAGAAACTTACTCTTTCCCGACCGAAAAAGTTTGAAGGGCTAAGAAGCTTACAGACCTCAGCTCATAAGCCATTCCTAAAAATGTTTGCGTCGATGTGCACCGTTTTCCTAATCCTGGCCTAAAAATTTAACATGCAACTTACAGGGCATTACTTAAGGAAGATGTGCAAGAAAATACGAACTTGTGCCACTTCTTCTGTCTGAGGATCATCAAACGATTTTTCGAGGAAGCTGGTATCTATTTTAATCTTATTCTGCAGAGAACTGCAAGAAACCGTGAATGTATGCTCCAAAATCTAGACACACAGTCAGATACATATTGACGCTACTGAGTTAACCATGAACGACTCGTGATCCGTCCTAACAGTTTTATTTCCGTCAGTACCTATCTCCTACCTCCCAAACGTCACAGAAGTTGCTGTACTAGCACTCCTAGGTGAAAGGATATTGCGGAGACATTGCTTGGCTAGAGCCTGGGGAATATTTTCAGAACGAAATTTTCACTGTGCAGTGCAGGGTGGGCTCTTACTGGCAGATTAAATTTTTGTGTTGGACCGAGCCTAGCATAAGTCACCTTCGTTCTTCATATCAGGGCACACTCTGCTGCTGCAGAATGGATAATCGTTCTGGGAACATCCTCCAGGCTAGGGCTTCCCGATCTTTGCAGCTGGTGGACCCCTTCTTCAGTCGAAAATCCATGGCGGACCCCTAGTCAGTCAACAGCACAGTAACTTAAAATTTCAGAGCGAAACCCATGGGAATTGAAAGCTTCTTAATGCAGATGCTATGTTCCCAATGACCCATCCCCCTTCCCTTCCCCCCCCCCCCCCCCGAAGTATCAAGAGTCTTTGGTTTAGAGGAAAAAATTTGAAATTAACAATCCAATTTGAATTCCCACTGTATACAGACACTTACTAGTGGATCTACTCTCTTTGTTCAACACACTATAGCCTGATTAAAATTAATTGGTAATTGAAATTTCACACGATGGAGTTTTCTTCCTCCAAGAGCAATCAACGTCACGTCCAAACTGTTCGCTGTTGACAAGCAGCCGCTTATGGTCTGTTCACTTCGACTGTTTGGCTACTGTTGTGTAAGTAGCATGCATATTTCCTAACAGTCGTGTGTGTGGTTTCTCGTGAAATCCGAAGAAAAATTTTCGAATGTATGTAAAGTATTACTTTGGTCGTCCTCCCTCCTCATTCATTTCAACTGGAAACTTCCCTTGTTGTGAAGATGATGGAGAAACTGCAGCCTTCTTCGATGATCCTGACTTCAGGCACCGATCCATGTTAGAAGTTATAAACTGGTCAAAAATCGACTTATGAAACAGGTAGTGCACTGACAAGTGAAGTTTAACATTGAATGATGCCTGGGGCCGCATACGTGCCAGCGAGAGGTGTGATTGGTCGACGAAGCTCGCTCCGCGCATGCGTATAAGGTTTCAGCGGATCTAGCGCCGTGAGCCAGCGCACAAACGACCCCCGTATTGTTGCTAAACAGTCGATCAGAGAAGCCGCATTCTCCGGCAGTAAACTGTGTATACGTTCTCACTTAGGAACCGCAAAGGCTGCTTGGGGATACGACCTGAAGTAAAAGAACACTTGTTTTTCACACGAAAAAAAATAGTGATGAATTTGATTTTCACATTTTTATTCAATAATTTTACTCATTATTTTACACGATTTGGTGAAAGGTGGCCGCGGACCCCCTAGAAAGGGCCGGCGGACCCCTAAGGGGTCCGCGGACCACAGGTTGGGAAGCCCTGCTCTAGGCTATAGCTAAGCCATGTCTCCGCAATATCCTTTCTTCCAAGAGTACAGGTCCTGCAGGTGTCGCTGGGGAATTTCGGTGAAGCGTGGAAGGCCAGAGATGTGGTCTTGGCGAAATTAAAATTTTGATGACAGGTAGCTGATAGGTAGCTCAAGTGGGAGAGCACTTGCCCGCGAAAGGCAAAAGTCCCGAGTTCGAGTCTCGGTCCATCTCACAGATATGATCTGCCAGGAAATTACAGTGATCGCACGTTTGTTTGGTAGTACTGTCCATATTAAGAGCACTACGTTAAAGAAAACGTCGCATCACTCTATATCATTGCAATGTCGGCTCTCAAGCAGCACAGCTACTGATCCTTTGAATGAGAATTCATGGTTCGGTGTCTGTATTCCCCTATTATGTTGCATAACAGCTTTCTTTTACTCTTTCATGTTGAATAAAATGTTCGAGAATAGTGATTTTCATTACCTAAAGAATTAGTTCGATCCTCTCAGACCTTACTTATGAATTACCAGAGAGACAGATTTTAGTAGTGAATGTACTGAGAAACAACAAAAAAAATTAATGCCTACAAATCCTTCAAAAGATGTCTCAAAAATAAGGAAAATTTTGATAACGCATAAGAAATACGCTGCGTTGCGGTTTGGTTTATTAAATCAATAGTTCATGTCTTTCTTATGTTTTACGTTCTCTGATATCGTCTGCTTCGTGTGGAGTCTGTCATTCTCTCTCACAGGCATCGCTGTGGGAATGCGACCGCCCCACTAGCACCCCCAGTGTCATTGCAGCCACCGCCACCGCTGCTACGATTGGGGACACTCCGCAGAAACGGCAAAGCGGCCGTGCGAGCGGTTACCGATCAAAGCTTACAGCGGGGGGAGAGACAGCGCCGTCGAAATCCCACCCTGTTACGAGCCGCGCGCCGCGACCGTTCCTTTGCAACTTTTTCCTTCCCTTTCCGTGCGTCGCCGTACAGTGCGGCAACGCGGCGCGATGGCCCTGGAAAGGCAATCACAGGCGCGGCCGGCTCTCTGACGTTCGCTCTCCGGCGTACTCTTCCGCTCGGCTTCCGACGCGCAGCAGAACCAGCCACGCGTACAATTCCCACTTACCTGTAACTGCACGGCGGCGAGTGTCGCTGAAATTCCCCGTCTACAGTCTCAGATGCCAGTAGAGGACACTGTAAAATACTTTCCTCCGGCTTGTGTTGCATTTATTTTACTGTCCATGTGAACAGTGTCTCACTACTACTATCGTCACATGAGCTACGATGGACAGAGTCCTTCTAGTAATACTATGTACTACGTAATATTACTGACGGCAATAATTTAGGGTATACAAAATAACGGAACTATTGTTCAGTCACATGTCATTATATGAGAGATGGAGTATCAGGAGATACTGAGCGTATTTATAATACGACAAATCCTTTAATTAAAATCATTAATAACTCTTTAGTTGATTTACCTGCACCAACAAATATTTCATTTTGATGGAATTTTGGGTCCCTACCAGCAGAACTTGTTCGTCTATCATGAATATAATGGAATGCCACAAACTGAAATGCTTGGAAGAGTCTGACAGGGTGCTACAGCTACTTAACTCCTTCGTTGATTAAAACTGTGAGGTAGATCGGGGTCCAGCTGCGGAACCTTACGTATCTTACTGGATGAGCTATCCGGACTGCTCCAGGTTCACACAGATAGCCTTCCCAAACTTCACTGAAGCTCTTGTTGGACAAGTAGCGTGCTAGTAATTATTGAGAAAATGGGTTGCAATGATCGAGGAATCGAGTAGAAGCTACACCCTGCGATATAGTTTTAAACCGCCAGAAAGTTTCAAAACAGGGCTTACTGCTCTGCTGAGTAAACGGTCCATTTTAAAAACAATATCCCATGTGACCTGTTTCAGAAGTGCATGTAAGGGGCTAATGTAACATTTAGTATGTTGCTATTACAGCTGCTGCGTTGCAAAAAGCACTTCATTGATCGAGCGAGGTGGCGAAGTAGTTAGCTCACTAGACTCGCATGCAGAAGGAGCACGTTTCAAATCCTCACCGGCCATACAGATTTTTTCCGCAAGGTAAATGCCGCGATGGTTCCTTTAAAAAGTCACGGCTGATTGAGTTACCCATCTTTTCACACTACGGGCTAGTTTTCCGTCTCTGCTGACCCCACTGTCCACAAGAAATTAAACTCTAATCATCCTTCCTTGCATCCACTTTTTACTACACAAAAAATATGCTCACACTGTAGTCACTTGAAGATTCAAAATTACAGGCTGTGTCTGGTCGTCAAAAATTACCGAACACACCCAGAGAATGATTCAGATGGTTTTGGCTCAGGCAAAACCGTCAATAATCTTCATCACAGTAATCCAAAACGTATCTCTGTTCAAATTCAATATACAGAAGGTGACGAAATTATGGTGCAAGTGAGTTAGAGACCTGGCACAGCACGAATCGCTGTGTCTTGAAGCCTCCTGGTGGTCAGTTTAACTTGCGCCTGACGTCAGCAGACAGGGCGCCCGGAGAGTCACTGATATCGAATGTGGCAGTGCATGGATCTCGCTGTCAGATGATATAGTATCGCTACTCTCATTAATCAGCTCGTTGTGTCGGAAGTGTTCTTCTTGGTATCGTAAAGGGGCAGAGAGGTCGAGTGGGTAGCTAAGACAGCTACAGGTTGGCTTTCCATCCCGACATCTGGTGTCACTGTGTGTATTCTGGGGAAACGTTGTTGCTTCATTTCCTTAGATATTACCTCAAAATGCCCTATACGTGGCCTTTGGCGATGCTACGCAAGCAACTTCGTGATGTCCTAGCACTACACATCAGTAGTAGTGGAACAACAAGGACACCAGTGCTTTTTGTTAGTGCTGGTTGCTTATATCAGGGGCAGGTATGCACTCAGAGGAAGAACTATTGTTCTCCTTTGATTGACATGTCATTCACTTGTTGTTCTCCTTTGATTGACATGTCATTCACTTATTGTTCTCCTTTGATTGACATGTCATTCACTTGTTGTTCTCCTTTGATTGACATGTCATTCACTTATTGTTCTCCTTTGATTGACAGTTCCTTAACCTATTGTTAACCTGCCGCCCTCCCCATCCCCCACTCTTCCCGCCACCTTCAGGTAACCTACAACCCACCCCTTTCCCCTCGCTGCTACTGGTACACTTTCAGGTCTGAGTTATTGGAATAGCTCCTGCCACTCTTATCAATTTGACTGACTGCTTAATTGATCAGTTAATTAACCCCTCCCCTCTGGTAAACGCCTCCCCCCTCCTGGAAATTGGTGGGAAAAAGACTCAGTAGATCGGTCATGTGAAGAGAACTCGACTGCAGAGGATGGAATATTGTTTAAATAGTTTAAACAATGTATAAAATATTGCTTAATTATTTATGGCAGTGTATGGAATATAGTTTATTTGTTTAGTTAAAGAATTTGTCACGAAAGCGATTGTAGTGTATGGAATACTGTTTACAGCATTTAGACAATGTGTGGAATATTGTTTACTTAAACAATTTATGGGATTCAAGGGAGTGTACGGAATATATGGAAATTTATGGCGCTGTGATGTAGAGGAAGGATCTCATAACAGGAAATTCACAGGTATATTGTTTATTTACAAAAAATTCAATTTGTTGGGGTTGGATCTGCCTTGATTATCATTTTCTGCTGCTTTGGAAGACGTAGGTCTTGTAAGAAGTAATTACATCTATTGCTTTTCTTTTTTATTACTATCGCGCAAGGAATACCGTCATGAAACACCAACCACATGTAATTACGCTGGTAAGACTCCCGATCGCAAAGCACGTATCGCCCACCGTCCCCTGTCCACTAGACCGCATGGAACGCCACTGCACATGTTGCCAAGAGTCGGGATGCACCGGCGGCCCCTGCGAATTGAAGATGCACCCAAGCACCAGCACAGCTGACGAGTCGTAACAAAATGGCGCCATCGGCATCCACTATGAATATTTCCCCGTTCACAGCAGGCTTCATCGTTGGAGGCTGGGCGGAACGGCGACCTGTATGAAAATTAGAAGTTATTGTCCCGAATATTTCTAGGTCCACTTCAGTGAAAAATATTTTCTGCAAGGCGTTGAGTGTCACTGTTGCTCTGGTATCTCACATGAGAGCTACGTTAGGGAACTTGGAAAATAACTCTATGAAGATGCATATCTCTCCGAGGATGGGTCTGGCTAAGTCCACATAGACGCATTCCCACAGGCAGTACAACCCAAGCCACTTGTGTAACTATTGTGGGATTGCTGACTGGATGCGAAATTATCGTAGGATCCGGCTATTTTCCCAACGGGTTGCTTGATGCCGAGGAGTACGTATGCCGCCTTACAGTGCCTTCAAGTGCGTAATGTCTGTGGGATCAGCGTAAGGAATGTTTATGACACTCCGATGTAGTGGCGTCGGAATAATCACAAGGCCACAAGGTATTAGTCATTGTCTGAGGTAGGCAACAGTACCCCATGTACCACCTGCGTCCTGTTTCTTAGGGAAATATATGTACGGAATTCTTGAAGAAAGTGGTGACGGAGGTGTTCCAGGCAACCTTTGGGAATATATTTCACAATCTACACTCCTGGAAATGGAAAAATGAACACATTGACACCGGTGTGTCAGACCCACCATACTTGCTCCGGACACTGCAAGAGGGCTGTACAAGCAATGATCACACGCACGGCACAGCGGACACACCAGGAACCGCGGTGTTGGCCGTCGAATGGCGCTAGCTGCGCAGCATTTGTGCACCGCCGCCGTCAGTGTCAGCCAGTTTGCCGTGGCATACGGAGCTCCATCGCAGTCTTTAACACCGGTAGCATGCCGCGACAGCGTGGACGTGAACCGTATGTGCAGTTGACGGACTTTGAGCGAGGGCGTATAGTGGGCATGCGGGAGGCCGGGTGGACATACCGCCGAATTGCTCAACACGTGGGGCGTGAGGTCTCCACAGTACATCGATGTTGTCGCCAGTGGTCGGCGGAAGGTGCACGTGCCCGTCGACCTGGGACCGGACCGCAGCGACGCACGGATGCACGCCAAGACCGTAGGATCTTACGCAGTGCCGTAGGGGACCGCACCGCCACTTCCCAGCAAATTAGGGACACTTTTGCTCCTGGGGTATCGGCGAGGACCATTCGCAACCGTCTCCATGAAGCTGGGCTACGGTCCCGCACACCGTTAGGCCGTCTTCCGCTCACGCCCCAACATCGTGCAGCCCGCCTCCAGTGGTGTCGCGACAGGCGTGAATGGAAGGACGAATGGAGACGTGTCGTCTTCAGCGATGAGAGTCGCTTCTGCCTTGGTGCCAATGATGGTCGTATGCGTGTTTGGCGCCGTGCAGGTGAGCGCCACAATCAGGACTGCATACGACCAAGGCACACAGGGCCAACACCCGGCATCATGGTGTGGGGAGCTATCTCCTACACTGGCCGTACACCACTGGTGATCGTCGAGGGGACACTGAATAGTGCACGGTACATCCAAACCGTCATCGAACCCATCGTTCTACCATTCCTAGACCGGCAAGGGATCTTGCTGTTGCAACAGGACAATGCACGTCCGCATGTATCCCGTGCCACCCAACGTGCTCTAGAAGGTGTAAGTCAACTACCCTGGCCAGCAAGATCTCCGGATCTGTCCCCCATTGAGCATGTTTGGGACTGGATGAAGCGTCGTCTCACGCGGTTTGCACGTCCAGCACGAACGCTGGTCCAACTGAGGCGCCAGGTGGAAATGGCATGGCAAGCCGTTCCACAGGACTACATCCAGCATCTCTACGATCGTCTCCATGGGAGAATAGCAGCCTGCATTGCTGCGAAAGGTGGATATACACTGTACTAGTGCCGACATTGTGCATGCTCTGTTGCCTGTGTCTATGTACCTGTGGTTCTGTCAGTGTGATCATGTGATGTATCTGAGCCCAGGAATGTGTCAATAAAGTTTCCCCTTCCTGGGACAATGAATTCACGGTGTTCTTATTTCAATTTCCAGGAGTGTATTTCAGAATAAGTTGGATCCATTGCAGTTACTGATGCAGTGACAGGAAACTTCTACAGGCGATTCTCTAAGGTGTCGTATTTTTAGAAAGACAATGTATGCCGAGAGGCAAATGTTGACTCTTTTCAGGATGCTTTCATTGGGTCGCGGTCTTAGCATCTTGTTCTATCAGCTGACAGTGAATTGAGTAATTGTAATTACTAGGGTAGAGTGCTCAGGTTTGTAAGCGTTGTGTGGTTTTTTTCTGGAAGCTGGATTTTAGGACTGAAGCAGGAAATTTATTGTTTGTTGAGTGGGGATTATGTACCATACAGAGATGTATGGAATTTTTAGAAGCAAATATGGTAGCCAGTGCTACTCATTCAATATATAAGGAACTGATTTTGGCTGAAAGAATTTTAGTTGTGTAGACGCCACGGTGGTCCCGGTGGCCTACGGTGGACTGGATGGCCGAGTGGTGACCTTGTAAGTAGGCTGTTTCTGTTTTCTTATTGGTAACGCCACGTAGCGCTCTGTATGAAAATCACTGGCTGTGCTGTGTGCAGTCTGTGGCTAGTTTGCATTGTTGTCTGCCATTGTAGTGTTGGGCAGCGGCAGCTGGATGTGAACAGCGCGTAGCGTTGCGCAGTTGGAGGTGAGCCGCCAGCAGTGGTGGATGTGGGGAGAGAAATGGCGGAGTTTTGAAATTTGTAAGACTGGATGTCATGAACTGCTATGTATATTATCATTTTTCAACACTATTAAGGTAAATACATTGTTTGTTCTCTATTAAAATCTTTCATTTGCTAACTATGCCTATCAGTAGTTAGTGCCTTCCGTAGTTTGAATCTTTTATTTAGCTGGCATTAATGGCGCTCGCTGTATTGCAGTAGTTCGAGTAACCAAGATTTTTGTAAGGTAAGTGATTTGTGAAAGGTATAGGTTAATGTTAGTCAGGGCCATTCTTTTGTAGGGATTTTTGAAAGTCGGATTGCGTTGCGCTAAAAATATTGTGTGTCAGTTTAAGCACAGTCCTTTATAGTTGTTCAAAGGGGACGTTTCAACCTGTCCAGTTTTCAGGATGCTAGGAAGTGACTGTGGACGCGTCAGAAACGCCAAAGAAACATTATTAATTCATAACACCTTTATTCCTGCCGAGTACAATTTGGCTTGGTGATATCAACGACCTTCCCCAAGTTCTCATTGACTCGTAGCGATGACACCGGCTCCGGGCCGCACAGTCTTGCTAGCGCAACGCCGCGTGCTGTGACGTAGCAAAGGAATGTCCGTACTTCGTACCTCGGCTGTGCGTGGTTGGTGGCGCCCGGCTGGTCGGCCGGCTTGGCTGCGGACAGCAGGAGGCTCCGGGTTGGAGTCCCGGCGCTGTCGGCACGAGAGGCGTTCTCGTAGTGCGGAGCGTACTCTATCCCACCCTGTCTTCTTCCCTGCTCCTCCTGGTGGCTCGTCCGCGGTGGACGGGTGGAACGGGCTGCAGTCCCCCGGCATCGTCGGCTGACCCAATGTCTGCTAATCCTGGGTTAGTGATTGACCACCAGGAGGAGCAGGGAAGGAGACGGGGTGGGACAGAGTACCCTTTGCACTACGAGAACGCCCACATGATCTCGACAATGGCTCACTGATGTGGTCAGCATTGGCGGCGAGCGAGTCTGCCACGATATCTGCTAATCCTGGGTTGGGGATTGACAGCGGCAGCAGAGAGACCAGGGCTGGTACTGTCCCCTCACGTCTGCTGCTGGATGGGCCGCCCTTACTGCAACATCTCCTTAATAATGATTAACATGTCGATCACCAGGAGGAGGAGGGAAGAAGAAAGTGAGCGCTACGCAGTGACCAGTACACATCTAACTGCAAGTCAAACTGCGAGTGCCTTGTTGCTATCAAAGCTGGCGTATTTAAAGGAAGCACGAGCGACGTCCTAACGTCATGCTCGTTTGTAATGAACGCCTTCGCTCCACCTATACTGCTGATTCATCTGTCGTACTCGCCCCTTAGGTGTTCTTGCGACAGTGTTACGTGTTGTTACAGCAGACTTACGCGAAGCTGTGAAATGCAGTACAGCTGACGCTATACCTCTGTCTTGCACTCTACGAAAGTCTCCGTCTAACACAAACCCGCGTGCTAAGCAATTCTCTCTCGCTTGTTGTGTGTAACCAGGCCATTGCCCCTGCGTGACGACACATTCCATACATGCGCAATCCTCTTAGTCTTGGCTAACCCACTGCCTCTGGCTCTCGGCGTAGGCAACGAAACTTTGACAATATTCCACGTTTCCAACTCTTTACTACTCCGCGACACTACAGTTGTCTCCGAAGGGGTCGTTCATATCCATCATAGCTTTCGTGAGAAAGAGCGATCCTGATGCCGTATTGAGACCCGGCGGTGGCTAGGATAAAGCGTTTCGTTGGGCCGTGGTTCACCAATCAAGGTGCACAATTCTGAGAAGCAGCTTAAACCACACTTATTTTGTATATTACTTGCGTAGACTATCAATAGGTCTTGCGATCTGGGCGATTATTGGTGCAATTTTAGAATCATAACTTATTTTTTCGATAAATAACGTAAGTTCATTTAAATCCGCAGTCACTTGGATTTCTTTTATGACTTCCACGTTATGATGAGTCTATGAAGTACAAAATTGTTAAGGCTTTCGTGGCCACTTGTTGACCAACTGCCTATTGGCTTCTGTCTCGGGTTCTTCGGCCGACGTTCATCTAATGATTTTTCTGACGTTTCGCCAGCACGAGTGGCTGGCATTGTCAAAGCTTCACCCTCCATTGCCGGTGGTGAACTGGAGGCGAGCTCGCGGCCGCAGACTATATGTACCTGGCGCGCCAACGTCCGAGGGCTCCTCCGCGGTCATTTCCGGTGCGGTTCTCCTCTTGCTACCTGCGACGGTCGTTCGCTGCAGTACGGGAAGCCAGGATCCGTTTACCTTAAGGCTTTCTTCTTTCTTGTTGAAACTGTTCGCGTGTTTTTGGATTTCTACAGCTTCTCTGAACAAGCGCGTGTGATAGTGCTTCTCTACAGCCAGAACTTCCGTGTCGGCGAATTTTATTACGTGGTCGGTCTCATTCAGTGCGTGCTCTGCCACGGCCGATTTCTCCACCTGCCCCAACCTGCAATGTCGCTTATGCTCTTTGATCCTGGTGTTAATGGATCGTCCAGTCATTCCGACATAAACTTTTCCGCATGTGCAAGGTATACGGTATATTCCCGACATTGCAAGTGGGTCTCTTTTCTCCTTCGCCGATCTAAGACACTCTTTGATCTTCCTTGTCGGTTTGAAAATCGTCTTTACGCCGTGTTTGCGCAATATACGGCCGATTCTGTCCGTCACTCTGGGAATGTATGGCAGAAAGGCCGTACCCGACATTTCTTTTTCTGGTTCCTTACTTCGCCGAGTGTTTAGCTCTGTTACACTTCTAATGTAATTTGTGGAGTACCCATTGCTCCTCAGAACAGTTTCCAGGTGTTGCATTTCTCGTTTGAGGTGTTGAGGCTCACATATTCGTCCTGCTCTCGTTACGAGCGTACTAATCATGCCTCTTTTCTGGCTCGGGTGGTGGTTTGACAGTTTGTCCAGGTATCGGTCCGTGTGTGTCGGTTTTCGATACACGCTGTGTCCCAGGTTTTCGCCGTCCCTAGTGACCAGCACATCTAGAAATGGCAGTTTCCTGTCCTTTTCTACCTCCATGGTAAATGTTATGTTGGCATGGAGGCTGTTCAAGTGTCTCAGGAATTCACCGAGCTGTTCTTCACCATGGCTCCACACCACGAAAGTATAATCGACGTACCTGTACCACACCTTAGGTTTGCAAGTCACCGAGTCCAGTACCTGTGCTTCGAATTGTTCCATGAAGAAGTTGGCCACCACTGGACTGAGAGGACTACCCATGGCGACGCCTTCCAGCTGTTCGTAGAAATCGCCAATCCACGTGAAATAGCTCGTGGTGAGACATGCATGGAAGAGCTTTTTGATGTCTTGCGGGAACATGGAACCGATGTGCTCCAGAGCGTCGCTGAGTGGCACTTTCGTAAATAACGAAACAACATCAAAACTGACCAGGATGTCGTTTGGCGCAAGTTTCAGTTTCTTCAGCTTCTCAATGAAATGTCCTGAGTCCTTAATGTATGTGTCGGTCTTTCCCACGTGTGGCTGGAGCAGAGAGCTCTTCCATGCATGTCTCACCACGAGCTATTTCACGTGGAATGGCGATTTCTACGAACAGCTGGAAGGCGTCGCCATGGGTAGTCCTCTCAGTCCAGTGGTGGCCAACTTCTTCATGGAACAATTCGAAGCACAGGCACTGGACTCGGCGACTTGCAAACTTAAGGTGTGGTACAGGTACGTCGATGATACTTTCGTGGTGTGGAGCCATGGTGAAGAACAGCTCTGTGAATTCCTGAGACACTTGAACAGCCTCCATGCCAACATAACATTTACCATGGAGGTAGAAAAGGACAGGAAACTGCCATTTCTAGATGTGCTGGTCACTAGGGACGGCGAAAACCTGGGACACAGCGTGTATCGAAAACCGACACACACGAACCGATACCTGCACAAACTGTCAAACCACCACCCGAGCCAGAAAAGAGGCATGATTAGTACGCTCGTAACGAGAGCAGGACGAATATGTGAGCCTCAACACCTCAAACGAGAAATACAACACCTGGAAACTGTTCTGAGGAGCAATGGGTACTCCACAAATTACATTAGAAGTGTAACAGAGCTAAACACTCGGCGAAGTAAGGAACCAGAAAAAGAAATGTCGGGTACGGCCTTTCTGCCATACATTCCCAGAGTGACGGACAGAATCGGCCGTATATTGCGCAAACACGGCGTAAAGACGATTTTCAAACCGACAAGGAAGATCAAAGAGTGTCTTAGATCGGCGAAGGAGAAAAGAGACCCACTTGCAATGTCGGGAATATACCGTATACCTTGCACATGCGGAAAAGTTTATGTCGGAATGACTGGACGATCCATTAACACCAGGATCAAAGAGCATAAGCGACATTGCAGGTTGGGGCAGGTGGAGAAATCGGCCGTGGCAGAGCACGCACTGAATGAGACCGACCACGTAATAAAATTCGTCGACACGGAAGTTCTGGCTGTAGAGAAGCACTATCACACGCGCTTGTTCAGAGAAGCTGTAGAAATCCAAAAACACGTGAACAGTTTCAACAAGAAAGAGGAAAGCCTTAAGGTAAACGGATCCTGGCTTCCCGTACTGCAGCGAACGACCGTCGCAGGTAGCAAGAGGAGAACCGCACCGGAAATGACCGCGGAGGAGCCCTCGGACGTTGGCGCGCCAGGTACATATAGTCTGCGGCCGCGAGCTCGCCTCCACTTCACCACCGGCAATGGAGGGTGAAGCTTTGACAATGCCAGCCACTCGTGCTGGCGAAACGTCAGAAAAATCATTAGATGAACGTCGGCCGAAGAACCCGAGACAGAAGCCAATAGGTAGTCTATGAAGTCCTTTAGATTCAATAGGTGGCCTAAGTAATCACTTGCGCTTGAAAGAATTCCCAATTTTCTAGGTATCACTTCAGTCAATGTTGATGTAGTTTCTCGATCAGTAAATGTAACTTCATAAGATATAGCTCTCATTCATAACCACTTTATAGTGTTCCACGGTGAGTCAGCAAAAAAGTCGCTAATAGCATAATCGCTTATATCATTTAAATTACGCCCCTATACGTGTCTCGAAGGTTGTAGCACATGTCGTGTGGAAGATAGCTGATACGCAATTTTACACGGCCAATGGTTAATGATTTCGGACCAGGATGGAAGGCTTGCTATGAGTGGGTACCTGACTAGAAAAATGCGATTTTTGTGAATCGAGGCACTGCCGCAGAGCACGGCCAGTATTTGGTTAGAACTACGTTTCATGGAAATTTGTGTTCAGCTGTACAGAAGAATACACCGAAACACAATAAAAAGTCAAACAATGAGCGTCTTGGAAGTGCTGGTTGTCCATTGCTTGAATATTCCTTCCCCGTGTAAGGGTATTTCGTTAACCCCACGAGACATCGGTCTTGTGAGTTGCAGCAACTTGAGGAACCAATGAACTTTTAATATACCGGAGGTCACGAGTCAGATGCGAACGCTGCCACAAGATTTCTATGACACAGGTTTGTAACGCCTTGTTGAATGATACAAAGTGGGTATTTTGAAAAAGGAAATAAATTTCAGGCTGGAGCACTCGGTACAGATGTCTCTACCCCTGTCTGCGACTAATTTATTGACTCACCATCGCATCATCCTGATAATTTACTGTGTTCGCAATGTTTTGACTCAGCTGCTGAGCAAAACGTTGTAAAATCGCTGGTGTACTAGCAATTCCGAAAGGTCACATTTCATAACTGTACAATGAAAATGGAATGTTGATGACTGTGAACTGGCGGGATTGTGCATATATTAGCAATTGTAAATAAGCGTCGGATAGATCAGCTTCAGTCTTGACATAAGCTGTTTTAGCCTTGGAATGAGGTAGAACTCAGTCTCTGACGACGCGTTTACAATTGATTTAAAGTCACCTCCAACACACAGGGAGCCTTTCCGTTTTCGTAATACTGCCAATGGTTCTGCCTATTGGCTCATATGATATCTGTGAAGATATCTTGTTCCAACAGACGTTCAGATTAAGACTTCAGACCATCTCGCAACGCTACTGAACCTGATCTAACTATAAAGTAGCGACGTGCAGCAGAAGACCTTGCCTGAATGTGAGCTGTGTAACTATTTGCACTCCCGAAGCCTGATTAAAACATGTGTGGAACTTCCGTCCTTAATGTATCAAGCTCATAGAATGGCACAGCTGCTGATACAATGTTGATGTCTACTATTTTGAAACCAAAAGATGAACAAGCGTGATGGTACACGTTGGACGGCGGACTTACAAGACAGTTCAGTGCATTTGTCGCGCTGCAGTATGTGGTGCATGCTGTAGGATTATCGGATGAAGAAACGGGGAACCTACCTGAGCATATATTTCCTCATTTATGATAGGAACTGGTGAACTAGTACAAACTAGAAACGTTATTACTTGTTTGTTGATCGTCAGTGGAAGAGAAAACGGTTGCGGTTGGTCTGAGAAAGGGTTTAGCTGAGAGTGTAACACTTTTACCTCACCGCGACGATCCCGTTTCAACGTGGAGCCCCTTTTTCAAATTTTCACAGATGCCATGGCGATTCCAACAATTATTACGAGGACAAACAGGCAGTTAATGTATATTTCCGCAATCGCGAAACATTTCTCGCTTTCTTAATTTGTAAATCTCCTATGTTTCCATGTGCATAACACCTCCTTATTCCTAAAATCTAAATTATTTGCCCATAACTTCTGTGTTCCAATGCAAGCACGCAAGATGTTGCGAGTTCATGTCATTTACAGTTATTAACATATAAAGTTTCATCACTTATTTAAAGCCGTAATGTGGTACCTCAAATAACTGCTATGCAGACAAATTTGCAATTAATGTGTGAAAATCGGAATGTGTTGTCAAAACAATATGACAAATGTGTAATTATTGTTTGGAAACTCCAGTACATTAACATGCACCTTTCTCACTTACACATGTTTCACTTCTATCTACTTAATCAGGATCACGTATTTTACCTTATATTCAAACACTGAACTTGGAGACATGGGATACGTGAAGGTGAATGTATAATCACCTGAAGATGAACACGAGACCGAAACCGATCACACCTTAAACAACCTTCAGTAAGTGGCTGGTAGCGGATATTATTATTCTTCTTCCTCTAAAGGTGCTTTCTCCTAACGTAAGTTGGCGGTCCATCTAGTCAGCTCTGGACGTAATGTGGCAGCTCGGAAGACATCTCCTGACGTCAGTTGTACAATCTATGAATATCCCTCAACCACTAGTTCCTCCGTCTTCCTTTCCCTTGTATTGTCCCTTCAGTGGTGAACTGTAGTTATTGGTATTTTTCGCCCTCTGCTATGTATCGTAGATACGGACTTTTCCTTTGTTTTATGGCGAGCAATAGTTCTTTTTCCGTTTTCGTCCGATGGAGCACTACTTTGTTTGGAATTTTCAGTACCCAAGGTAAGAGTAAGAAACGGCCATACACATAACTTGAAAAGCAACAGTCGTTCTCTCTAGGATCCAGGCTTCGCTTCAAGGGACAAAACCGGAGAACACGTACCAACGAATCAATCCCACTCTCGGTTGCAGGCTGAAATCCCATTTTATGAAAAGCTTTTTCATACTAATATATTGTCTACAGACCTTTTCAATTCTAGATCTGGTCTCTTTCTAGTAGTCGCAGTGCCCAAGGATTTCAAAGAGGACACTGTTTTCATTGTTTTCTTCCTTTTGCTGACAAGGTTACTTGGATTCTTCACTTAGACAGGACTATAACTTTGGTCTTGGAACTAATGACAGACAGGCCAAACTCTTCACTGCACTGGACTTAATTGTTCCTCATGTGTTGGACTGCAGGTAGATCATTTGCTATGACAACAGTGTCATCTGCGTACTTAACACTGTTAACTATCTGTCCGTTTATAGTTAAGCCGTTTGCTTTCACTCGGCGACATTTCCTTGGAGATAGCTACCCTATAACTGAATGCATTTACACATAACGTCAGCAGCTCGCTCGCTGCCCTCAGTATGATATACGACCATATCATTGATCGCCAACAAGTACATGAGATGTCGCTGTCAATCAGAACGCCCCTCTTTCACATTATATAGAAGGGTGATGGAAGCGCTCTTCTTAAAAGAAGAATCAGTTCACGTTCATGATTTTTACAACGCAGAGGTCCTTAATCATGGTTTACGAGCCCGTTTGTTTGAAATAGATTGGGAGATCACTGGCTGCGGCTTGTTTAAGGATCACTCTTGGATTTTTCAGTATGAATGTTTGACTCCGTCATGGAATGTGCGTTGATTTGGAGATCCCGGCACTTCAAAATGTGTGTCGATCCGGAGATGGATGGCAGAAATTTGCGTTTTGCGAGGATTGCTCTTATCAACTAAGCTATATAGGAAGAACTCACGACCAGCCTTCACTGCACCGGTTCTGCCAATAACGCTCTTCTATATTCCACACTTCTTCGACACTCCCCTGCGTGTGTTACTGTAACAGCACGCTCTGGAGAATAGATACTGCGGAAAAATAGTTAGACTCAGCCTAACGCAGTTCCCAACATGATGATAACCACCCACTGAAGGACAAAATGAAATTTTCTGAGTGGTAAAAGGGAAACAGTTCTGAAACCTGGTAGTCAAGGGAAGGCAGGGTTCGGTTACGATTGTGGACGGAGCCGTAATCAGTTACTATTGACTGCCTTTTACAGTTACACATATTTATTTTTAAAACAGTAATTCCACACTCAACAATAACTAAAGAAATACCACACGTTATTAATGAAGGAATAAACAACTGTGTAAATAATAGTGTTTTCAATGTGTTACAATTTGGCAAAGTACCATAAAATACAGATACAGATAGTGTTAAAAAAAAAGCCACTGTGATCACGGCCGAAGGCCCTACAAGCCAAGAACGGCAATAAATCAAAAATGTTTAAGAACTCGCTTCAATTACAACTTACAGGTATTGAAATATTAAAAGGTAAGTGGCGCCGGCCGCTGTGGCCGAGCGTTTGTAGGCGCTTCAGTCTGGAACCGCGCTGATACTGTGGTCGCAGGTTTGAATCCTGCCTCGGGCATGGATGTGTGTGGTGTCCTTGCGTTAGTTAGGTTTAAGTAGTTCTAAGCCTAGGCGACTGATGACCTCAGATGTTAATTCTCATAGTGCTTGGAGCCATTTGAACCACTTTTTTGGTAAGTGGTCACAAACACAGCAAAGGTATCAGACGCCAGCAATGGGAGTAAATAAGATTTTAAGGCTTTCTGCTAATATACATTTAAAGCAAATGACCACAATCACGGCTGAAAGCCTTACGCGCCAGGAACGGCAATTATATAAAAATTTAGAAACGTGCCAAAAAACAGCAAATACGAACAAATGTTAATTAAAAGAAACAAGCAACTGACCACCAAACGGGTGAAATAAGATGATGGTAAACCTTGTAACACAACCCTTACACTGCTAGATTTTTAACAGAAGGCGACCAGAACTATTAACTACACATACATAAGCTTTAGTGTAGGCATTACAAGGTATGGTAATAAATAATACAATAACAAAACACAAGGACCAGTCACAGATTGCGTTCCGGCAATCGACCTCTGAGTATGTCCGGCAACAAACACTTTCGCGAGCGATGAGATAGGCGGCCAAGAGTTGCATTTACGTCACAAGATGGTAGCTCAGGCTAGTGACAGCCTTACGAAGGACTAATGATAATCTTGCTGAAGCTACCCTACGTCCAATAAACCAAATGCAAGAATGGAACAACACGCCAAAGCTAGAACCGGCGCACTGCACTACGCCCCCAGAATACTGTGCTTAGAGCGCCCGGAACGAGAAAGTATTGATGTACTGGTGGATATTGTGTGGTATCTCCTGTAGTTGATAGTATAATTGGTATAATGTCAACTTTATCCTGATGCCACATGTCCTTGACTTCCTCAGCCAGTTGGATGTATTTTTCAATTTTTTCTCCTGTTTTCTTTTGCATATTTGTTGTATTGGGTATGGATATTTCGATTAGTTGTGTTAATTTCTTCTTTTTATTGGTGAGTATGATGTCAGGTTTGTTATGTGGTGTTGTTTTATCTGTTGTAATGGTTCTGTTCCGGTATAATTTGTATTCATCATTCTCCAGTACATTTTGTGGTGCATACTTGTATGTGGGAACATGTTGTTTTATAAGTTTATGTTGTAAGGCAAGCTGTTGATGTATTATTTTTGCTACATTGTCATGTCTTCTGGGGTATTCTGTATTTGCTAGTATTGTACATCCACTTGTGATGTGATCTACTGTTTCTATTTGTTGTTTGCAAAGTCTACATTTATCTGTTGTGGTATTGGGGTCTTTAATAATATCCTTGCTGTAATATCTGATGTTTATTGTTTGATCCTGTATTGCAATCATGAATCCTTCCGTCTCACTATATATTGCCTTTTCTTAGCCATGTGTTGGATGCGTCTTGATCGATGTGTGGCTGTGTTAGATGATACGGGTGCTTGCCATGTAGTGTTTTCTTTTTCCAATTTACTTCCTTCGTATCTGTTGATGTTATGTCATCTAAAGGGTTGTAGAAGTGGCTATGAAATTGCAGTGGTGTAGCCGATGTATTTATATGAGTGATTGCTTTGTGCATTTTTCTAGTTTCTGCTCGTTCGAGAAAGAGTTTTCTTAAATGGTCTACCTGTCCATAATGTAGGTTCTTTATGTCGATAAATCCCCTTCCTCCTTCCTTTCTGCTTAATGCGAATCTTTCTGTTGCTGAATGTATGTGATGTATTCTATATTTGTGGCATTGTGATCGTGTAAGTGTATTGAGTGCTTCTACGTCTGTGTTACTCCATTTCACTACTCCAAATGAGTAGGTCAATATTGGTATAGCATAAGTATTTATAGCTTTTGTCTTGTTTCTTGCAGTCAATTCTGTTTTCAGTATTTTTGTTAGTCTTTGTCTATATTTTTCTTTCAGTTCTTCTTTAATATTTGTATTATGTATTCCCATTTTTTGTCTGTATCCTAGATATTTATAGGCATCTGTTTTTTCCATCGCCTCTATGCAGTCGCTGTGGTTATCCAATATGTAATCTTCTTGTTTAGTGTGTTTTCCCTTGACTATGCTATTTTTCTTACATTTGTCTGTTCCAAAAGCCATATTTATATCATTGCTGAATACTTCTGTTATCTTTAGTAATTGGTTGAGTTGTTGATTGGTTGCTGCCAGTAGTTTTAGATCATCCATGTATAGCAAACGTGTGATTTTGTGTGGGTATGTTCCAGTAATATTGTATCCATAATTTGTATTATTTACCATGTTGGATAGTGGGTTCAGAGCAAGGCAGAAACAGAAAGGACTTAATGAGTCTCCTTGGTATATTCCACGCTTAATCTGTGTTGGCTGTGATGTGATATTATTAGAATTTGTTTGGATATTAAGTGTGGTTTTCCAGTTTTTCATTACTATGTTTAGGAACTGTATCAATTTAGGATCTACTTTGTATATTTCCAATATTTGTAGTAACCATGAGTGGGATACACTATCAAAAGCTTTTTGGTAATCAATGTATGCGTAGTGTAGCGACCTTTGTTTAGTTTTAGCTTGATATGTCACCTCTGCATCTATTATCAGTTGCTCTTTACATCCTCGTGCTCCTTTGCAACAGGCTTTTTGTTCTTCATTTATAATTTTGTTCTGTGTTTTATGTGTCATTAATTTCTGTGTAATGACTGAAGTTAATATTTTGTATATTGTTGGTAGGCATGTTATGGGGCGATATTTTGCTGGGTTTGCTGTCTCTGCTTGATCTTTAGGTTTCAGATACGTTATTCCATGTGTAAGTGTATCAGGGAATGGGTATGGGTCTGCAATGTAACTGTTAAATAATTTAGTTAGGTGTGAATGTGTTGAGGTGAACTTCTTTAGCCAGAAATTTGTTATTTTATCTTTTCCAGGGGCTTTCCAATTGTGAGTAGAATTAATTGCTTGGGTGACTTCATGTTGCAAAATTATCACTTCAGGCATTTGTGCTATCATTTTGTATGTGTCTGTTTCTGCTTGTATCCTCCGTGCATGCCTGTTATGTTGTATCAGGTTTGACCATATGTTGCTCCAGAAGTGTTCCATGTCTGTAATGTTTGGTGGATTGTCTATTTTAATGTGTGTGTTATCTATTGTCTGGTAAAATTTCTTTTGGTTTGTGTTGAATGTTTGGTTTTGTTTCCTTCTATTTTCACTTTTTTTGTATCTTCTAAGTCGTTTGGCCAATGCTTGTAATTTCTGCTTCTTTTCATCTAATTGCTCTATCGCTTCTTGTTGTGAGATTTTACCTAACCTTTTTCGTTTTTTTTCTGACATTTCATTTCTTATAAATTGTGTTAGCTGTCTGATGTCTTTTCTCAGTTTTTCTATTCTGATCTGTAGCCTGTGTTGCCATGCTGGTTTTGTGGGTTTCTTCTGTGTGTTGGTTGGTTCTGATCTCTGCCTAGTGTGTATATTTAGTGTAGTGAGTGCTCCTATATAAACCAGTAGTTGTAACTCTTCCATGGTTGTGTTTTCATTTATTTTGTTGTGTATGATTGTATTGATAGTTTTTATTGTTGTTTCGACTTGTGGGTTATTTGGCGGTCTATGTAAGAATGGTCTAATGTCTGTATTTGTGTATTTGTATTCTATATATGTCAGCTGAAATTTTTCTTCTATATCTAACATGTGTGTCACTTCGTGTTCTATTTGTGCTTTTTCTGGTGGCTGTCTTAAGATTTCGTTTTCCTCTGATTGTTTAATTGATGTGTGTTGTTCTTTGTTTGTTTGCTCTGGGATGTTTGAGTCCATTACTGTATTTTCTTCTTCTTCTGATTGCACATTATTTTGTTCCAGTATTTGTTGTACTTGTTGTTTGATGTTTTCTAATTCTGACTGGGGTATCCTGTTATTTTTGGTTATTACACAGATCTGATCAGCTAGTCGTTGTTCTGTTAAAAATTTTAATTCTGGGTATCTGGTAATAAATGTTGTGTATACTTGTGATCTGTATCCAGTTGTGTTGGTTCCTAGGTTTGTTGCTTGGTAATAACAGAACATTAGGTGTCGATTAACTTCATCTGACCATCTCATCCTCTTTGTTTTCCTTCTAGGGTGGTTGCAGGAAGCATATCCTGCAAAACACCTCTATTTGGATTTAAATCATTTTCCAGTTGGCTAGCAGTGTCGTTACCATTGTGGGCGGGCGTAGGGTTCAAGCGTCGTCCCCGACCATGACGGAGCTTGTCCGAGGCTTCTTTAGTTCTGTCCTGAACCAACTTATCACACATATTATTATTATTATTATTATTATTATTGTCAGTGGCATTGGTCGTACACAAATCATTGAAGCCTGAAGTCCGTTAGTTTCTGCCATTTCAGGAGTAAGATGTCCAGAAATCAAGTGGTTTACAAACTGTAAGCATAGTGCAGGCATTTTACGTTGGTTTACTTGAAATGGGAGTGCAGGTTGTGGGTGAAACTTGTGTGTTAGGGAGGTGAGTGGTGCAGAGGAAGCATGTTTTCCATTACTGTGTACCGTACCTCAGTGCGCACATCTAGCTTCCTTTTTTGAGAGGGAGCTGTAGGTAGCACTCGCTTCATTGTTCTATAAAAAAGCTTGTTAGAAGTAAGGGTACTAATCATGTCGTTGCTTCATTAGTTCATCGATTAATAAAATCCAAAAAATTAAATATTTGTCTTTTGTAATTTCAAAAATAAAAATTTCCAAATAATAGTTTTTATTGCCAAGTGTAATTAGATGCTAATGCTGATGTTGTTGATCGCTGTGGAGGTTGGGTATTAGCTGATACCTGATTGCACTCAGGGGTAATAGCACAGAAAGGTTAGCAACCCCAGGTCTAACGAAATATTGCCAGAAAGAATCATAGTTACTTGTGCATTGCATTAGTCACTTTTTTAACTTAGAATATGACTGTACCCTGCTCTGCTCTTCAACATGGATTCTTCAGCTTTTGCAGGGATCGTTCTCATCGACTAAGCGACCCAAGAACGTCTAGGTGCGAGAAGTAGCTTAAGCTTTTAGAATACCCCTGAAATGCAATGATATCGGAACCCAGTGACCTATATAATGAATCAGTTGCTCCGCAAGGGATCATCTCGAATGAAAAATAAAGTCATGCAGTGTATAATTAATCGCCTGTCTTAATTAAATAGGGGTAGCCCATCTGAACGTGAAGTATGGATACCACAGCTCACATTGAAATATTGCTAAGGATTTCCGTTAATCTACTAAATCAAACTAAAGCTCGCAATAACAAACCGATTCTAATCACTGATTGAACAATACAAATAGTTACGAAATGGCACCAGGATGCGAAGATATGTACGAAAGATCTTAGCACAGTTGAGTGGGTTTGAGATAGAATGACACCAAACTGGAGTCCAAGAACATCGACAATGATTGCGGAATTATTTGTTACCTACCAAAAAAAAAAATTCTACTAAGCGCCAGTTTTCTCATCTAAGCGCATGCTGAGTGCAGGTAGGAGATAATATAGAAGAACGAAATTTTGACTCGAAACAACTAACTTCCCTGCCACATCTCACAGTGTATGCAAGTGCGGGTTGTGTTTATTACTCTCCTGAGAGGTGCACAAGATGTCTGCTGTAGTGACTGAGAATTATACGTTCACGTCTGGTGTCTGTGATTAGCTCTAGACCTTTCTCCCTGATGCCCTGCGACAAAATCTCTCATGCTGCCGTCCCGAGATGAAGTGTCCTTCACATCTCCTCCACAAAATCTAGCTCGTTGTATCAGCGCTGGAATCTTGGTTGCATATCATAGCACACACCCAAGCCCCTCCGAATGAAAAGCTCACTTTGTTTGGAACAATTTCCCTTCACATGAACAAAAAGTAGACAGAGATTCTATCCCGCTAAGATATGTTTTCACGTTTCGCCCAGTGGAAATGCTTGCATGTATGCGCTCCTGAGTCTGCACCACCATTACAAAATTAATTGTGACGGGGCAACCATAGGCTTTCCTACAAAATTTAAACACTTGTGACCTCCTTCAGCATATAAGAACTGTCTACCACGCTGTGTATAGAGTTGTTGTACTACCATAGTTGATTTTTTCTTTCCTAACGTCATTCTTTAAGTTCTTCGAATTCTGAAAATATACAAGCTGCTGGACACTCTCTCTCGCCCCACCACCCATTCCATAACCCTCTGGTGTTTTCAACACATCTGCCAAAAAGACAGTGGTCTTTTCCTGGCTTGTGAAATCCGTAGCTGACTGAATCTTGGCTTTCGGCGAAAACATCTTTATTGCCTGCCTGCCACACTCTCCCGTGGAGCCCTTGTCTGCTACAATATGGAACCGCGCGACCGCTACGGTCGCAGGTTCGAATCCTGCCTCGGGTATGGATGTGTGTGATGTCCTTAGGTTTGTTAGGTTTAAGTAGTTCTAAGTTCTAGGGGACTGATGACCTCAGCAGTTAAGTCCCATAGTGATCAGAGCCAGCCTTGTCTGCTCTCATAGCCGGCTGTCTCTGTCAAGTTATAGAAAAACTCTAAAGGAACTCATCACCGTACAGATTTACAGAAAAGATTACTACTTGCATCTGAAAATCATTGGTATGAGATTCAATTGCTTGAATATTACTTTTTATGAAAAGTTGATAATTTAAACGTACTGGGTACTCTCATGTGAATAACGGTTTGTTAATAAAGTTACAGAGCAGTATGGTAAAAACTATACTGTAAAACTGGAAAGTAAGTGAGAGATACTTCCAAAAATGTAGTTACGCCTGGATGGCAGATTCTGTAATGACATTTGTAGTGAAAGTGAAACGTTTGCATTTGTTACATGGGTAGTCACAGAGTTTTAATCAGCCAGGAAGTTTCTTAATACTGAAACTTCCTGGCAGATTAAAACTGTGTGCCCGACCGAGACTCGAACTCGGGACCTTTGCCTTTCGCGGGCAAGTGCTCTACCAAATTGTTTAAGAAAATCATGTAACATTTAAATAAACCTGTATGTGAGCTGGCATTCTCCTCATCCCAAAGCTGAATCAGGTTCGTTCTTCATCTATGGCTAAGTGTAGGTGGGACTGCATGATATACAGTCCATTTCTAGACTGTCTTCCCTTTAGCCAAATTCCAACAAAGTGGAAATAGGACAGAGAGTTCCAGCTTGAGAATACTGGTAAGGGGATTACAAGTTCCAGCAGTTTGCTTAGAACAAAGGGATAGGAGGGTTCCTAGTTGGAACCTGGATCTTTCCTTGGGACATAGTGCTATATGGAGTCTCAATGCAAGTGTGTGTGTTTGTGTTGTGTGTATAAATGGGCGTGTAAGACACAAGTCGCTGATCTGATCGACATGCTGTGGAAAAGGCTGTTTGTGGCTGAGTGCTTAAGACCCTGCCTCAAACAAGAAATAAACTGAAACATTTACAAGTATTTCGAAAACGCGTAGCTCCTTTTCACAGATTGTATCATCTGGTCAGTATATGTCAGAGCTTTTGCATTTGTGTTACGTAAACATGAAATTATTCAATAGAGGCCAGTATATAGAATCGTGAGCTGATCATAAGATGTTCTTTTATGTAGATTGATGAAGTGCACGATTAGTAATCCTTCCCTTCTAGCAGATTCAACTGCGTTATTTATCGAATCAAGACTTCGTAAGAGAGTTGCTTACCTTACGTCGTAAATGAGTGCTAACAGCCCTTCCAGGCTCGAACTGTTTCGCGTGCTTAGCATTCCCTTGTGTTTCTTCTTGGTTTGAATCGCACGAGAGCAGCCCTCTTCCCGTCACGCAAAGTATTTGCATTTCTTCCCAGCTCGTAGTTCCACGGATAAGAGAGGTAAACGACCAAATCCACATTGTAACTTGTGACCACTACCCAAACAACTACATGCGAAGTAGTGGTGCAGCAACTAGATATATTTTTGAATACACAGCACATGTCAATCTTTTTTCTGATCAATATACAACTAAAGCATATCTTGCTTCGTAAATGGTTTCTCCTACGCTTCAACATTGGTATGTTGTAAATGACGTGCAAGCTTGAGAAATCTACTAAGATCAAACAAATGAATCGTAATTTTTGTAGTGGTAGGAGTTGGGAGAAAGTGCTAAGGTGCCGGACAGAAGATACGTTAAACATTCTGTTTAAAATAATTTATTACGCATTAATTCGAATTTCAATATTAAAAACCAAAGACATTTCATTTAACCTGAGCACTTCATATTACCATTTATGATGACATCGTGCTACAAGAATGACAGTTTAACAGTGATCCGCATTTGGTCCACATGGAAGCAATCTGAAACACCAATACCGGCCGGAGTGGCCGAGTGGTTCTAGGCGCTACAGTCTGGAACCGCGTGACCGCTACGGACGCAGGTTCGAATCCTTCCTCGGCCATGGATGTGTGTGATGTCCTTAGGTTAGGTAGGTTTAAGTAGTTCTAAGTTCTAGGGGACTGATGGCCTCAGACGTTAAGTCCCTTAATGCTCAGAGCCATGTGAACCATTTTGACACACAAATTTTCAGTAATTGTAGCATACGAAAAGAAAATTTCAAAACGGACATCAGTTTCCTAGAGTTTAGATAACAACTATAAAGGTTAAAGGCTGAGTAAGAAAAACTTGCTGCTCGTTCACGTAAATCACTTCAAAAACAATGAATTTGCAATTACCATGTAAGTTATTAAAACCTGTGAAACGCTTTGTAGCGAAGTTCACTGCAGTGAACAATTTTTAAAAAGAGCAACAATAATTACATAAGTTCAGTTAGTGAATGCTTTAAAATTTAAAGATTAAGTAGGCAAATGTCAGACACGCAGCCTCTTCAAACAGTACCTACCTAAAGGAGCTGATGCAGCTCCTTAGAAGCTGTGGTAGTTACAAGAAAACGGTACTGACAACTTAGAATGAAACTGCGATTTCCTGCAACTATCATACAACATGACTAACTTACAACATGACAAATTAAAACCCAGATTACTTTATTTTAGAGCCTGGCTTCAATTAATAACATCAGGTACAGCCCCCAATGTCAAATGGATGCTTCTTGGGTTTTAACAAAACATCAGTCATCAAGGTGGCCTTCACAATGCGTTAACAAAGAAGAACGTTTGTGTAACAATACTTGAAAGACATATTTGTCACCACAAGCAATCAACATAAAACATAAAGGATGGCACTTATACACTTGTTACGTGCAATAGTTATTTATTAGAATGTTAACAAAATAATACCAACTTGAGGTCACAGCACTGTCCAGATTTTGACATAAGAATGAACATAACTTAGCTTTCGAATGCAATCAGTGCGTGGGAACAGTATAATTAGTAGATAAATTGTCGCCACTTTCTGTAGGGTACGGTAGAAGGAAATCACCAGGCACATAGCTTAGCTCTCAAGACCATCTAGAATTAACAAAGTGGTGGCAGGATAGCAGACTCCCAAAATAGTCTACCACAACGTCACCAGTTCGTTGCAGACTCCAGAATACCCCACAGTCTCCTGGTCTGTTGTTCGGGATGCAAACTGAGCCTTTCGAGACACACGCGCCTCTAGCAATGGCAAGTAGGACCTCGCCACTACACAAGTAACAGCCGCCTTAGGCACGCTACAGCCACCTGCCCCCGGCGCCTCTCGTCCCGTCCACGTCATTCGCGACAATTCGCGGTCACCCACCACACAGCCCAGGGCGCTACTCTCGAAGTCAAACCCGCAGCAACGTTCTCGAGCCCATAGAGCCTCGCGCTCGTCGCACGGGAAATCCTCTGACGGGAAAATTTCAAGAGAACAATCGAATTATTCAAGAATTTACAAGGTGCAATAAAACCACCACAGGAGAATTTGGTAAAAGCAAGGCGGACGGCTCAAGTTTATAGACAGGAAGGATAGGAATACCTTGAAACAAAAGCTTACCAGACACCTTAAAATCTATCTTTGAATATTGTTCTCCCATTATCTCTATTGGTCGAACTGGACATAAAATGCTGAGTTCCCTGGATCAGTTTTATAGATTCTCCAGTAAAGTAGTTAATAACGTGTTAGTCCATCTTTGGAAAACAATAATACAGCAATTGAGAGTGGGACAGGCTCGAAAATACGTTACTTGGTTTCTGGAGGTATGTGCTACCAGGCGTCTACGCAAGGGTCACGCAATTCCCGTAGGTTACAGTTATGGGTCGATAGTTTCTGTCACTCGAGTGTCCCATTTGTGTGCCGTCACGTTCACATAGGCCGAATCGGTTACCAAGACTTCAGCTTCAGATCAGTGTCACTCTTCCCAAACCACTGTAAGAGGACAGTGGTCTTGCGACACGTATAGTTTTCCTAAGGGAATATGTAATCTATACCGGGAATGATATTAAGCTTGAAAGAACGATGGTGGTTCTCAATAATGTTCTCATAGTCCATAGCTATGGTGGGAGCCCAGGCGAATATGAAACTCGGCCCGCTACTGACGTCACCGGTTTCAGTCTGTGACGCGATATTTACTGTACAGACAC
Source organism: Schistocerca nitens (assembly GCF_023898315.1). Classification (NCBI taxonomy): domain Eukaryota; kingdom Metazoa; phylum Arthropoda; class Insecta; order Orthoptera; family Acrididae; genus Schistocerca; species Schistocerca nitens. The sequence continues at coordinate 975,081,979 of NC_064614.1, read as the reverse complement.
ATTAACGTCCAACTCCTTCTTGCCTGATAGAAGATTCACGGTCCTTCGACCACTTTCCATAGATTCTCTCCTCAAGAACACTCGGACAGCTCACCAGTTTGGCCGTTTTCGCAGTTCTTGTTGTCATTCGCCAAACAGTAAAAATTTGCTCTTTGTGATAGTCACTTATGTTAGTGAGTATTCTTATTTGCGATGCGCATCGTCGCTAGAGTGATTCCTCGTTAGTCTCCACTCAATTTTCACATTTTCCTTGGCGTCTCACGTGCCCTCAAAGACACCCGGCGTACTAACTCACGACGGGCAGAGATCATGAAGTTCCACGAATTCTAGAACGCACGGTAGCAATCACGAGACGTACGCGCAGTCATAAGATGAATTTCTGACGTAAGAGTGAACCAAACCTACCTTTAGTACAGCGCAATCGCCGTAACGTTCTGTTCTATAATTGTGTTAACGAACGGAAACGTGGAGATTTTGGGAAGTATGATTTTTTATTAGTGTTTTGCAACTGGGTTCAGATTTATGCCGTAATTACTGGTTTGCTGAGGCATTCTTTTAGAATAAGTCTGCACTAACCACAGCAGAAAAGCAAGTTAGAGGTTAAGTTTCATATATTTCCTAAAGACAATGAGACGAAATGAAATTGGATAAATGCTTGTAAACGTGCAGGTTAGTTTTTCAGTTCAAAAAGCTCGTGTCTGCTCAGTACATTTTACTAATTCGGATTGTGAAAAGGATTTAAAAAGTAAACTGTTAAATATTCCTTCGAAACACAAGTTGAAGAGTGATACTGTTCAACTCTATCGTAAACCTACCTTTCTCCAGCGCTGATCTAGGGCGAGGTAATGAACCTAATAATGAGAGAAACATTCGGGCATAAAAGATAAATTACCGAAAAGAAGAAGATGTTTTACAGGTAAATATATTGCCCACTAATGGAGAAATTGCCACTAGACAAAACGTTAACTGTGAAAACAAAAAGATGGGAACACTCCAGTGTGTGCTTACGTCTAAAATTTCAAGTTATGGAAACAGAAATAAAAGCCCTTAGGGCAGAGAATGTAGACTGACGGGATCGTCTCTTGTTGTAGCGCTAAGTTACTGAAACTAAAACATCTTCAAAAACTGCTTCGGGCTCTTCATCTGACGGTGAAACAACAGGTAGTTATGAAAGGACTATGTACTAACTGGTCGTCTGAAGATAGTACTACCGCTGTGGATTTACGACGCCAATCTATGACCACTCTTTGCTTACCACCATCCACCAAAGAAGTAAGTCTTTGATTCTGAACCGTAATGCGAGCGAAATCCGATCAGGTAATACATGCACCAGAATAAGAAAGAATTTGACATTTCCAGTGTTAATACACTGTCGGAAACTCGAGATACGTCTGTAGAACCGTCATCATGTGAGAAGCAAGACACTTAGTCTCTACAGGAAAGTGAATGCTACGTCAAGATAGCCGAAGAAACTGTTTCAGAGGTAGCAAATTTTTGAAAATGCAAGTTCTGCAAGGTTCGCAGGAGAGCTTCTGTAAAGTTTGGAAGGTAAGAGACGAGGTACTGGCAGAAGTAAAGCTGCGAGGACGGGGCGTGAGTCGTGCTTGGGTAGCTCAGATGGTAGGGCACTTGCCCGCGAAAGGCAAAGGTCCCGAGTTCAGTTCTCGGTCCGGCACACAGTTTTAATCTGCCAGGAAGTTTCATCCCCAAGGTGTTTTATCAGATTCAGCTCAGAACTCTATGCAGGCCAGTCCACTACAGGGATGTTATTCTCGTGTAATCACTTCGCCACAGGCTGTGCATTATGAACAGGTGCTCGATCGTGTTGAAAGATACCATCACCATCCTCAGATAGCCAATCAATTGTGAGAATCAAGAAAATGCTACAAAAATCAATGTAGGCCTGTGCTGTGATAGTGTCACATAAAATAACGAGAGGTGCAAGTCACCTCCATGAAAAACACGACAACACCATAACAGCACCGCCTCCGAATTTTACTGGTGGCACTACACACGATGGCAGATAACGTTCACCGGGAATTCGCCATACCCACACCATGCCATCGGATCGGCACATTGAGTACCATGATTCGTCATTCCACACAACGTTTTTCCACTGTTTAATCGTCCAATGTATACGCTCCTTACACCGAGAGAGGCGTAGTTTGACATTTACCGTAGTGATGTGTGGCCTATGAGCAGCCGCTCGGCCATGAAATCCAAGTTTTCTCACCTTCCGCCTGTCATAGCACTTGCAGTGGATCCTGATTCAGTTTGAAATTCCTGTGTGATTGTTTGGATAGATGTCTGCCTATTACATATTACGACCCTTTTGAGCTGTCGGCGGTCTCTGCCAGTCAAAAGACGAAGTTGGCCTATACGCTTTTGTGTTATACGTGTCCCTTCACGTTTCCACTTCACTATCACATCGGAAGCAGTGAACCTAGGGATATTTAGGAGTGTGGAAATCTCGCGCACAGACGTATGACACAACTGACACCCACTCACCTGACCACGTTCTAAGTCCGTGAGGTCCACGGAGCGCCCCATGCCGCTCTCTCACGATGTCTGATGGCTAATGAGGTCGCTGATATGGAGTACCTGACAGTATGTGGCAGCACAATGCACCTAATATGAAAAAAATATGTTTTTGGGGGTGTCCGGACACTTTTAATCACATAGTGTATATACTTTTACTTCAAACTACGCTCTTTAGCTGTACATCAGGATACATCAAACGTATTATCAGCCGAAATTGGAAATTTCTGGCAACCTTCCATCAGAAGTTTTCACTGTGTAAAAGAACTGGAGAGCGTGACCAGGGAAACAATCGAATACATTCTGTGTCAATGTAGATTGGGACAGAATGTGCAATATGAGATATAGTACTATCTTGTTCAAAGGTGACGTTACATATACAACGAAGATAGGGCATAGCATGTCAGTGTGCACTTGGAATGTAATTGCTGCTGCCGAAATACACGATTAGGGGAAAAGAGGTCATCGTGCTTTATAGAGACTTAGTGTGATCAAAGTTGACAGCAGCTTGGGCCAGGACGTGTTGAGTCAGTGTGATTTGGAAGTGCAGTGCTGAAGTGACGACAGCGAATTGAGACAGTGCCAGAGGCCGCTGTGCGCAGTGACTGGTAAGTCGTGAGACGGTGCCACTGACTTTCATGGCACACTAGCTGGACTTCATTTGCTTTGTCACGGGTGACATAAGGAATAACCAGCATAGGATACAATTTGGTGAAGAAGAGCAAGCTGTTGTTCGTGGACGGCCACTAACCTGGAGAGGCAGAGTGCTATGGACCCGAGAGCAGCATGAAAGCACCAGTTACTGGTCAGAGTGAGGCATGACCGACTGCAGTGCTAACGCTGTTGATCTGCGGTAGCACACAGTGTCTTCCATCTGACGTTCAGAAGAACGAAGCAGTTCATAGCCAAGGAGGAAGGACAGTGGACATTTCCGGTTACCGTGATACAAAGCAGAGCTTAAAGTGGTGTGTCCTTCTTGTGGCCATAATTGCATTACTAGTGGTCCTATTTTTAACTGAGCATAATATAGTGTGTCAGTACGGCCATGATCGGTAAAATGTGCCTGGTATAGTTGGTTGTTCTGAAGAAGCATGATGAGCACTTGAGAAATTTCATTTTGCGATAACTGCATATAAGACTATTAGCACACCGTAGCCATGGTGATATCTGGACGTATCACTGTTGCTTTGAATGTAAACATGGTCACGTCATTGTGAGATTATTGTGTATTAGAGATAATTTATTGTACATTTTGCTTGCTGTATATTTTCCTTATAGATTCTGTGGTAGGTTTTATACCCATGTACTTTTGTTGTCCTGTCTCTTGTCTGCCTGGAAAACAGTGAAGGTGTTGGTAAAAGTGGACTGTAACCAATTCTGATCTTTGCTTTTTTTATTTTGGTGCCATATTGCAAAGTCATTTGCAGGATGAAGCAATATCTTTTTAATTGGTGTAATGTACACCAGTGTCTTAGAATAAGTCTTTGTCAGTCTCTTTGGAAGAAAGATTATTTTGGCGAAGAGTTGTCGGGCTTCCAGCCGGGTGGCGGTGTCTGCAAACTGCGACCTTTCGACGAGTAACATACTCGTCGTCCTCTGGCGAAGATTATTTTATTACTGTGGGGCGAACAATTGTTCTTTTTGTGTCGTTTGATATCTGAAGTTATATGTTAGAAGACTTTGAGCGCAGTTGTATTCGTTTGAATTCTGATATTGTAAATTAACCTTCAGAAAACTAGTCAAACGCCACTCCCACCTAAATCTTGTACAAAATTTTGATAGCAGATTATGGTAGTGCACTGTTCTAGTGTACTACTCGAAGTAGCCTTAGTATAGTATTTTCTGGAGACTGTTTATTATCTTTCTTTGTCTTGTTTCAATTATGTCCACGACGGGCATGTTCGGTGCCTTTTGGGGTCATAAGAATTAACTACACTATGGAATGACCATTCGAGGAAGGCTCGTGAAAGATATGTTGTCAAGTTAACAGCTTCGCCTTGTGATCGTGAATCCGTTTTAGTTGACACCGAGGAAACAGATAGACACAAGTAAAGATAAGAACAGTATTCAGTCGACTGACTGAGGTTGACTTGGTGGGCCAGGTGCTCTCCCATTTTCATTATGCGTATTACAGACTGGGGTAAATGATTTAATACCCTCAACTAATGAAACAGCAAGCAGGGAGGTCTTTGATGAACTGAAAACTCCGATGGTACAGGCAGGTGTTGTTGTAAGTGATTCGTTGTCAGCATCATCCTCACAGAGCAATAAGACGAATGTAAATCTCACACCCCAGGGCGATATTTACCAAGCAGGATGATGGCTGTAAAATAGAACTTCAGGTAAACAGTTGGCCATATTATCATACCCGCTACTAGAAATGATGTACAACCGTGAGATTTCCATAAACTCGACAATGCAAACGGTGTAATGTTTGATTTTACCTGGTTACCTTACACGAATGATAACAGGTGTTTGCGCTGAGTGACGTGAAAATGTTACACTTGTTATACACACATACCAGGTATACTCCAGTGCAATGGGCAGCGGACGTCATTATTGAAAAGTAAACGTTGGCAAGCTTACTTGAGCAGTTGTGGTAGAATGTTTGCATATCTAAGGGACTGTTATTGTTTTGTTTTTTGAGCTGTTTTGCCAGTCGTGGTCCTAGATCATGACTAGGAGTGCTACGCCAGAATCCTTTTTAGGGCATGATTGTATTGTTTGTTTTGGTTGGTGCCTTGGGGGCAGGCATAGGTCTCATTCATGTTATGATCGTAAATATGTTTTATCTGTAGTGGCTATCCAGAGGTTGCTGCTCTCGTTTTTGTCTTGGTGGTGGGGTAGTGGCCAGTATTGTAACGAGGTAAATTGAAATTCGAAGCACATTACTTTTCTGCCCTCCAAGCTGGTCATGGCAGCATGAGCCGGGAACTCAAGGCAACGGTGGGCAATGCCTGACAATTTGTGGGACATTGACGAGCCCCTGTATGGCACAGTAGCCGGACATACTCATGCAAGGAGTTGTCGCAGGAAGGGGTTCAGTGTAGAAGAACATGCTGCTGTTCGTGAATGGCCACCAACAATAATAATAGACCCTGGGGAAGCAGAGTGCCATTGAACCGAGAACAGCATGGAAGCAGTAGCAGTGAAATGCGAAGGTAAGCACCAGCCGTGGTCGGATGTAATGCTCACACTGGCGAACAGTGGTAGCAGATAGTATCTTCCTCCTGGCATCCAGACGGAGATGGCATCTCATAATGTAGAAGGCCGGTGGACAGTTCTTGTTACAGTGCTAATGAGCTCAGCATCATGTGAGCTCCTTGTGGTCACGAGTGCAGTTGGAGGGCATTGATAGTTGCCAGTTTTGCACCGAACAAAATACAGCATGTCAGTGTGCACCGTGATCGGTGGAATTGATGTGGTGTAGTGCAAAGAATCACACGTTTACCATTAGCTGTACAAGTTTATTGTTTAATTTCTACCAGTTATCTTCACAAGCAGGAAAAGGAATGTATACCCTGCGAAGATGCACCCTACAACCAAATCTGGTAGAAGGTAAATAATAATTTTCTACAATTCATGGGAAATATGTCGCTCTTACAGTTCTTGTCAGCTGTATCGAGTTGCCTTATTGAATTCTAATATAATATGTTGTTATGAAGAAGCACGGCGAGGTCGTCAGAAATTTCATTGTGCCATAACTGTACTTAAATATATTTGCATGGCGTGGCTGTGGTACTATCTGTGCCCATTATTGTTTTGAACTTGAAACATGACAATATTTTATGAGATAATTCTGTAATAGAAATAAATTTTGTCTCTTATTCACTTTCCTCATGGATTCTACAACGGATTTTACGTCCTCGAAGATTTTTTTGTATACGTCAGATATGGTCGTAATGGACTGTGCATCATTCAAGTGAACAATTCCGCTTGTCGCTGTTTAACTTTGGTGACCTCTTGTTAAATCATCTGCAGGTTGAAGCAACATATTTTAGTATATACAATATATGACAATAAATATCAAGAGCTCAGACGAGAAGTCAGTACTAAGTAAAGAAAGGAAAACTGAAAGGTGAAAGAAGCATGTAGAGGGTGTGTACAAGGAAACGAACTAGAAGGCAATATCATGGAAAGAGGAGAGGACGTATGTGAAGATGAGATAGGGAATATGATACCGAAAGACCTAAGGCGAAACAAGGCCCATGGAGTAGGCGACTTTCCCTCTAAAATCCTGATATTCTTGGGAGATCCAGCCAGCTATAACAAAAATATTCCACCTGATGGACGACGTATCCTCAGACTTGACGAAGAATGTTATAATTCTAATTACAAAAGAAATCATATGGTGAAGTGTGTGATATTACCGAAATATCAGTTTAATAAGTTATCATTGCAAAATACTAACACAAATTGTTTACGTAGGAACGGAAAAATTATTAGAAGCCGACTTCGGGGAACATCAGTTTAGATTCCGGAGATACGTAGAAATACGTGAGGCCATACTGACTGTACGACTCTTTTTAAAAGACAGGCAAAGTCAAGGCATATCTACATGTATAACTTTTGAATATTCTGAAAAGATCTCTCAGTATGTCGACTGGAATAATCTCTCTGCAATTCTGAATGTAGCAGGGCTAAAATGGAATTATCGAAAGGTTATATAAAAGTTGTACACAAAAAAGACGGAGGTTATAAAAGTGGAGGGACATGAATGGGAGCTAGTGATAGAAAAGTCTGTGAGATAGGGTTGTAGCTTATCACCGATATTATTCAATCTGTACACTAAGCAATCAGTATACGAAACCGAAGAAAAATTTCGAAATGAACTTAATGTTCTAGAGAAAAAAAAATTTCTGAGTTTTCCGTTGACGTTGCAATTCTGTCAGAGAGAACGTAGGACAAAAGCAGAACATGGCTAATGGAATGCAGTGGAATTAAGCCAAGCGATGCTGTAGGAATTAGATCAGCAAACGACACACTAAAAGCAGTAGACGAGTTTTGCTATTTTGGCAGTAAAGTAACTGGCGATGGCCGAAGTAGAGAGGATATAAAATCCAGAATGGCAATGGCTAGAAAAGCACTGCCGAAGAAAAATTATTTAACACTTGATATCGATTTATGTGTTAGGAATGCTTTCCTGAAAGTAATTGTCTGAAATGAATTCCTTGGAAATGAAATATTGACAGAAAGAGCACAGACAAGAAGAGAATGAAAGCTTTTGAGATGTGGTGCCGAAGGTTAGATGGACAGATCATGAAGACAATGAGGACGTACTTAATATAACTGTGGAGAAAATAAATTTCTGGCGTAACGTAACCGAAAGAAGTGATCGGTTGATAGGGCACATTCTGAGAGATGAAGGGATCATCAATTTAGTATTGGAGGGGACTGCTGGGGACAAATATTGCAGAGGGAGACTAAGAGGTTCAGAAGAATGTGAGCTGCAGTAGTTATTCGGAGATGAAGAGGCCTTCGTAGGATACAGTTGTGTGGAGAGCTGGATCAAACCACTCTTCGGACTGAAGACCTGAACAACATCAACAACAGCAACAACGATGCATGGTGCCGGTTGGAATTTCTTTTATTCTATCGACTATCTCATATTCAAACTCACTACTGAGCATATTAAAAATCACATTGTATTGCCGCTTTGCCAATAATTCACATGTGCTTCAAGATACATCATACTGAATTCTTTCATCGAGATACTATTTCCCGAAGATTCGATGAAGTGAAACTACAACACGTGCTCGTAATGTTCTCTTCGGATGGCGACATGTCATAAATAATAGGCATATAGAACTGAAACATGTAGTAGAAGTATAAATTGTAAACTATCACGTCAGAAAGAGTTATATAAAATCGTATTCGAGGACGCTATCAGAGGCATAAACTGTGGCTATTGTTACTAACAGTACTAACGCTCACAACTAGTGTCGCCGAAGTGTCATGAAGAACTAAGTCAATCTGCCACTGCCGTACATGTTACGTGCTGCACGTGGCGTCCATTCACGAAGCAGATACCTGAAAAACGTGGCTCGATACCGAAAAAACTGCGGCGTACTCGCGAAAAAAGTTAATAAGGCAGCCCACTTAAAACGCACAGCGGGCCAGCGCCGAGAAAATTGGATGCTTGAGTGGCATACACGGGGAAATCCTTTGAGCGCGAGCCTTTTCGCTGAAAGCCGGCCGAGACCTGCTGCGGGCGAGGCGCCGGTGGTGTGCTAAGGGGTTGGAAGGGGTGAGGCGGGGTAAGCCGAAGCGCTCTGTGGAAAGGTGGGCTACGGCGGGCAGAGGGCGCTGGGGTGGAGGCGAAGTAAAAGGGCGACCGCAGCAATCCTGCGCACAGGAGACGGCAGGGTCATCGAACGCACGCCGTTCACTGCCACGGTTTATAAACAAACTCTGCGTGGCTCACCAGTACTACGACACTGCTTATCACAATATGAATATTTGTGCCGGTAAAAAATTAATAGCGGTCGCATTGAAGAAATAATCTACATAAAAGTAATTATACAGGCACATTTCACTGTTTTATTTTTAGGTTTCCACACCTCAGTCGGTAAAAACGGAACTCTTATACGACCACTTTGTTGTAAGTGTGCCTTCCTGTTTGTCTGTGAGACTGTAAAGACCACTTTTTCTCGGAACGCGTAGGGATACTAAGCTGACATTTATGTATAAGCTAAGATCTATGGTCCCTACGTGGCGTAAAAAATTTTAGCTTCTAAGTCAATTCAATCAAAATATACACTTGCAAACTTCCTACAGGATGCTTCACGCTAACCTACCATCATGAAATTTGACTAGAAGCAAGGTTTCACAGTACAAGTAAAGGAAAGAAAACAGAATTGTTAATCTCTAACTATGTCACGTGTTTTTTTCCATTGCAAAGTTACATTGCATTTGTAATCAGCAAAAAAAATCTCAAGAACTACTCTAGAGATTTTGATACGGTTTTCAGTAATAGAGTGATTCACAAGAAAGGGTTGTGTGCATAATATGCAAATATTTCATGCTAATTGGCTAAGCAACGACGAAGTGCAGTCCCCTGTGGCTGAGAAAACGGTGACTTTGCCATCTAGCTGTGGCAGGCGTAAGGCTACCCAATTACCACGCTACGCTGACAGTCAATGCCTGCAACGCGTGAGGTATGTACAAGGTAACACTGGAAAAAGGTGCAGGGTTACGCTTTTGTCATCTGGGATGAGGTAATACATCACTTATAAAGCAAGTATTGATTGCACAAAAGCGAGCAGTAAGAATACTATTTGGTGTTCACTAGCGGGAATCTTGTCCCTTCAAAAAGCTCAGTATTGTAACTGCGCCTTCACAGTACATATTGCCATGAATTTCAAATATTAAGGGACGAAATGCGGTATTAGGTTCAAGTTGTAGCAAGCAGCCGTGCAGGGAAGGCGGCGGAAGCGCTGGCGCAATCGATTATTCAAACAGCGACAGGCTGGCGACGGACTGTACAGAGACTATACGCTCATGGAGACGGCTGTGGTCTGCCAGCGCCTGAAGCTGGTCCCGTGCAGTAGCGCTTCACAGTGACAAAGGGGTATTACCAGTTGCCCCAAATATGTTATTGTGCACTCCCTTTCCGGCTTATTTTAATATATTCGCAAACCTACAAGTCTGATCAACGCCGAGCGCCCCAGCTGCTTGGCGTGCGATTGTGTGCACTGACCGCGACATCCCACTACAAATCTATTATCGGCTATGGATTTTTTAATTCTTTTAATAGCGACTGTTTCGTTAACCACCTTATACTCACGGTTACAGTAATTGTTTTGTCATGCTCGAAAATTTCGTTTTATATATGTGATTTTATTCTTGAACTTTTTATGCTGGCTTTTACATAGTTGTATGTTTTACTTTACGTGTTAGGAGTTTCACATTATTGGTATTCGCACCTTGCATGTGGATGTTAAGTATGATCTAATTCCACGTATATTATGTCAGTACACACTTTATTGTCAGACGCTCGTGTTACCAGGTCGAGTAATTTTAATTAATGACAACGCATACTGCAAAGAAAAAAAAAATGCTTCACATGGCTCTGAGCACTATGGGACTCAACATCTGAGGTCATCAGTCCCCTAGACTTAGAACTACTTAAACCTAACTAACCTAAGGACATCACACACATCCACGCCCGAAGCAGGATTGGAACCTGCGGCCATAGCAGCAGCGCGGTTCCAGACTGAAGAGCCTAGAACCGCTCGGCTAAAACGGCCGGCTACGCATATTGCATTTTAACCATTACATTTGCCATATTGGTTAATCATGTAACTTAGCTATAATGCAATGTGCTGGCCTCAGTTTTTTGTATAAATAACAGATGCATTATGATTATCACCAGCACTTACTATGTATCTACATGTTTAGTTTGAGGTTGATATTACATCAGAATGTTTTATAGTATGTATGGCTACTATACATGGCTGCTACCCGCGCGGGGTAGCCACGTGGCCTAGGGTGCCTTGCCACGGTTCGCGCGGCTCCCCCGGCGGAGGTTCGAGTGCTCCCTTTGGCATGGGTGTGTGTATGTGTTGTCCTTAGTGTGAGTTACTTTATTTTAGATTAAGTAGTATGTTAGCCTAGAGACCGATGACCTCAGCAATTTGGTCCCCTAGGAACTTATCACAAATTTCCAAATTTTCCATGGCTGTTCATCATGTAAACACTCCTTATCCTTCTTATGTAGCACCAGGCATTTTACAAACTTAGCGTCAGCAAAACTTAGTTGGTAAGACCCAGTTTTTATTTGTAACACATCCGAAGATGTGAATAGCCGAAACCGGTAATAGTGATGTCTAAAAGTTTGTGTCATCAAGACGGGCCTGTAAAATAAATAAGCCAAAAGTACTTAAAAGACTTAAGCTTTCACGTATATGAATCACTTCAGCAAACAACCTCTCACGAAGACAGCTTCAGCCAAAATGTCTTTCAATTATTTAAGCTGGTTTACCAGCAACACTGAATTCACAAAATAATGACAGTACCAGAAAAAAGAAAGGCAGACACGTAACGCAATAGCCAGAAATTAATATCTGCAGAAAGAACGAATATCTACGAAGAAAATGAACTCTGTATAAGACTTGCCGGCAAGTGCGCTTCAATGGTAAAAGATTAAATAAGACAATACACACATACTACCGAAGAGAATTCTTGATCATATGGTTCTCTTCAGTATGTTATTACTCAAACATAGGGAATGAAACTGCTCAGAAACTATTACAGCAATCCGAAGAAAAACTATCTTTCAACACGCTCAACTAACATTAGGAAACGGTATAATAACAGACACAGTACATTCACGAGATTATAATGCATAAACGGTGAGTTGCACCGGTGTCACTCTCCTTCCAACATGTGGCAGGCATTTAGGGTACCGATTCGTTCAAGTGATAAACGTAAAGGTAATCGAACCTGTAATAAATTATCACTAATAGCCAGTAATCACTGTTTTAACATTTCTTCCTTTCACTATAACTGCAGGCCAGATTAAATACCAGCATACATCCTAGTAACTAATAGTTAATCACGTGTGTACAACTCGAATTCAGAAAACAGAAAGCAGAAAAGTTGGTGCCCAAAGTAAAACTCTGCGTGCTTTAATACAGGAATACAGTCTGTCGGTGGGCTCAATACGCTCACTGCTAACGAAGGTGGAAGTCAGGAAATATGGCAGTATGTTTTAGCACAAAGAACAAGAACAGCCCAGGCTCGCTACACACACCACAAATGCACTCTCTTTCATCCCACAGGCCCAGCAAGATACAGACACCCGACGTACGGTTTTTAGAGCATGAACTTAACACTAGAAGTACCACTTGGGTCATTTTTCACCCACAAGGGCTTTCCGAGGACCCTATCCCCCTCCATATTCATCGCGGGACCAAAGGCTCCAGTGACTTTTCATCATTTACGGAGTTGTACAACTCACCAAAATTTCATCCCCCTAGTCCATCTACAAGTATGAAAAATGTACCAGTAGTACCATGTGGGTCATTTTTTTACCTATGTGCATTTTAACGCAGTTGGATATCAGTAACGGGGATTTTCAGATATTAAATAGCTTCTGGGCTTTCCTCGACGGTATTCATGAAATGTTGGAGTGTATTACGACATTCTGGGCCAAAAAGAACGGGAAATACGAAGAATTCGGAGGTCTGGTGATACTTTGTATCAGCGCGGCTTTCCGTTTTCTACGGATTGGCTAAGAGCGGACCTGCGGAGTGAAACTACACAATAACATACACCACTGGCCATTAAAATTGCTACACCACGAAGATGACGTGCTACAGACGCGAAATTTAACCGACAGGAAGAAGATGCTATCGTGATTGCGGTTTCTCGTATAGCGTCATTGCTGCTCGTGTTGCTCGAGATCCAATGGCTGTTAGCAGAATATGGAATCGCTGGGTTCAGGAGGGTAATACGGAATGCCGTGCTGAATCCCAACGGCCTCGTATCACCAGCAGTCGAGATGACAGGCAACTTATGCGCATGGATGTAGAGGGTCGTGCAGCCAGGTCTCGATTCCTGAGTCCACAGATGGGGACATCTGCAAGACAACAACCATCTGCACGAACAGTTCGACGACGTTTGCAGCAGCATGGACTATCAGCTCGGAGACCATGGCTGCGGTTACCCTTGACGCTGCATCACAGACAGGAGCGCTTGCGATGGTGTACTCAACGACGAATCTGGGTGGACGAATAGGCAAAACGTCATTTGTTTGGATGAATCCAGCTTCTGTTTACAGCATCATGATGGTCGTATCCGTGTTTGGCGACATCGCGTTGATCGGTCATTGGAAGCGTGTATTCGTCATCGCCATACTGGAGTATCACCCGGCGTGATGGTATGGGGTGCCATTGGTTACACGTCTCGGTCACCTCTTATTCGCATTGACGGCACTTTGAACAGTGGATGTTACGTTTCAGATGTGTTACGACCTGTGGCTCTACCCTTCATTCGATCCCTGCGAAACCCTACATTTCAGCAGGATAATGCACGACCGCATGTTGTAGATCCTGTACGGGCCCTTCTGGATACAGAAAATGTTCGACTGCTGCCCTGGCCGGCACATTCTCCAGATCTCCCACCAACTGAAAACGTCTGGTCAATGGTGTCCGAGCAACTGGCTCGTCACAATACGCCAGTCACTTTTCTTGATGAATTGTGGTATCGTGTTGAAGCTGCATGGGCGGCTGTACCTGTACACGCCGTCCAAACTCTGTTTGACTCAATGCCCAGGCGTATGAAGGCCGTTATTACGGCCCGAGGTGGTTGCTCTGGGTACTGATTTCTCAAGATCTGTACTCCCAAATTGCGTGAAAATGTAATCACATGTCAGTTGTAGTATAATATATTTGTCCGCTGAATATCCGTTTATCATCTGCCTTTATTATTGGTGTAGCAATTTTAATGGCCAGTTGTGTATTATACAGTGCGGTAGCCGCCCCCCTTACCGTCATCCTACACTGCTGTCTGGGGCACTGCTAACAGTTCTCTTAGATGACAGCATGGAAGACGTGTCACGCTTACGGATCATCACGATTGATAACTTCTTCACGTCCGACGAACTGGCGGATGAGCTGAAACAGAGAGGAAAAAGTTCAGCTGGCACTCTTGGAGATCAGTCAAAGTGGTCCCACCTCCAGCGAGAAGTGGAGATGACACATTATACACATCACACGAATCATGCAAGAATTTTCTCACAGCATACGAAAGGAACAATTAAAGAAATCTTTTTCCGAGTAAAATGCTGGCTGGATGTCAGATGAAATTGTGAAGTCTTATAATGGAAGAAAGGGTGGAGTTGATGTAGGATATAGTTACAAAGGATGGAGTCGATATAGCTGACCAAGCGTCTAGACACTACACTGTCCGAACTGGCACCCACCGATGGCCTGTTCGTGTCTTTTACAGTATACTTGACATTGCCATGATCAACGCTCACACAGTCTTTTGGTTGCTTATCTCTAAGATATCTCACCGAGACTTTATCCTCAGAGTAGCATACGAGCTTGCTACCCTATAAAAACTGCAGGTACGCGATACAGATATCGAAACCGAAAGTGTCAAATTCAGGAATTTGTCCTCAGAATAACACATGAGCTTGCTACCCCCTACAAACTGCAGAGAGGAGCCAATCACCCCTCGCAGGCACTTGATACTGGCGCTGGCCAACATAGAATTAAAAGATGTTGTCAAATTCAGGCTTCCTGTAAACAGCAAAACAACAAAGTGGATTAAAGCATCAAACGTATGCGTAAAGCGCTACAAGTATGTGTGCAAAAGCTGCAAAGCAAAAACTACTGTCGAATCTGTGAACTGTGAGCCCATTCAAGCTTAGGGAATTCTATCAAGTCCTTGTTCCTAAATATTTCCAAATATTTACAATTACACACTGACGTTGTTTCTTCTTATGTCTTAGTATCCCTATTACAATAAGCAAGAAAACGAGCAGAACATTTTAGTCACCTACTACCTTGTAGGATTTTTCACAAACACTCGGTACTTACCTTACTTGTGTGTAAAAGTAAAAATTCCCTTAATACATAAACAATATGTTTTGATTCTGCTTCAGTCATTTTATAAAGAAGCAAATTGAAAACTGTTTTAGTTACTTGTTTTAATGATTATTGATATAAGACTGTGGTTTTTAGTCGGTAAAATTAAAATAAATTATGTTTGACAGTGGATTATTCATTTTAAAGACCAGATTACCCTGTGGTAGAGTCTTCCTCAACGTATTGTCAACAGAGCGACACTCAAAAGACCACCCACATACAAATAAAACTGTGGTTTCCTTCTGGTACTTCCCTAAATCGCTTCAGGCAAATGCAGGGATGGTTCCTTTGAAAGGGCACGGCCGATTTCCTTCCTCATCCTTCCCTCACCCGAACTTGCGCTCCGTCTCTAATGACCTCGTTGTCGACGGGGCGTTAGTGTCGGAAGTTCCATGCGGCTTTTCGCGGATGATGCTGTAGTATACAGAGAAGTTGCAGCATTAGAAAATTGTAGCGAAATGCAGGAAGATCTGCAGCGGATAGGCACTTGGTGCAGGGAGTGGCAACTGTCCCTTAACATAGACAAATGTAATGTATTGCGAATACATAGAAAGAAGGATCCTTTATTGTATGATTATATGATAGCGGAACAAACACTGGTAGCAGTTACTTCTGTAAAATATCTGGGAGTATGCGTGCGGAACGATTTGAAGTGTAATGATCATATAAAATTAATTGTTGGTAAGGCGGGTACCAGGTTGAGATTCATTGGGAGAGTGCTTAGAAAATGTAGTCCAGCAACAAAGGAGGTGGCTTACAAAACACTCGTTCGACCTATACTTGAGTATTGCTCATCAGTGTTGGATCCGTACCAGATCGGGTTGACGGAGGAGATAGAGAAGATCCAAAGAAGAGCGGCGCGTTTCGTCACAGGGTTATTTGGTAACCGTGATAGCGTTACGGAGATGTTTAATAAACTCAAGTGGCAGACTCTGCAAGAGAAGCGCTCTGCATCGCGGTGTAGCTTGCTCGCCAGGTTTCGAGAGGGTGCGTTTCTGGATGAGGTATCGAGTATATTGCTTCCCCCTACTTATACCTCCCGAGGAGATCACGAATGTAAAATTAGAGAGATTAGAGCGCGCACGGAGGCTTTCAGACAGTCGTTCTTCCCGCGAAACATACGCGACTGGAACAGGAAAGGGAGGTAATGACAGTGGCACGTAAGGTGCCCTCCGCCACACACCGTTGGGTGGCTTGCGGAGTATGAATGTAGATGTAGATGTAGATGTAAACACTAATATCCTCCTCCTCCTCCTCCTTCTGGTACTATCAGAGGTACGGCGGAGTCCGGTACTTCTAGTGTTACGGGCTCACCCCAGACCAGCTGATGACGTCTGTTTACGAGGAAAGCCGTCAAAACTGTCCGCTCCCTCTTCCCGCTCCGTACTGTCACCGTCGACTGTCTGCTTGCTGGCCCACTGATACACACTCTTTCTGGCAGTGATCTCGTGAATCGCAGACGGTGGAAATGTTTCCAGCTTAGGTCATTCGTTTGACGGTACCAGCCGTGGCACAGTACCGACCATCAAACGTTGCCAGTAGTAGCAAACTTCATTTTCCCCAGTCGTCAGTATTTCGTCTTGTTTCATGTAGACCTCTCTTCCGTCTTAAGCCGCCCTCGAAAGTGACGTGTTTCCGATAGTGAAGCCCGTCAGCCGTGGTTTTCATCGTAGCTGACGCACAATTAGAGCTGCTGGTTCATCACACGAAACCTGCTCCTCATCGTGATTTACGACCGCAGCGCTCCCTAGCGGCAGTTTTTCATCTGTATTTGACTCGTAAATCATATAATTTGCTCACAATATGGACACTACGTAATGCCTATTATGGATAAAAAGCAAATTTCCTCCGTTGTCCTTATGTTACATACATTGTTCTCCCTGTGCTTCTTCTTGTTTTATTTACAAGGGAATATTCGCAAATGTCAGTGAACGTTCTTAATGAAAGTCGTGTGTTTGGTTGGGGAGGGGTGGGGGGTGAGGGGGGAGGGTGGAAACTTCGCTTCAAAGGTTCAACGCAATTTGACATATTAGGTTTAGAAGGGATATTTTTGAAACGATTACATGTAAATAATGCTTTCCACATAAAACTTGATAGGTAATTAACGTTCTTAAGAACTGTATAATTAACTTTTATAATAGTTTGAAATTTTCCGAAATAGCCCACCACTATTAAGTAAATGTGAAAAATTTAAACTTTGGTTAAAACATAAATTAGATTAATAAAGCTTTAATACCGTTTTTGGAAAGCATTTTGTATGCAACGTGCTGTCGGAGAATTTTCAGTATAATTTATTAGTATAGCTAAACATTCATCATTATTCTAATTATTTATATTACTTAAGAAGTGCCGGACGCTGTGGCCGAGCGGTTCTAGGCGCTTCAGTCCGGAACCGCGCTGCTGCAGCGCTCGCAGGTCCGAATCCTTCCCCGGGCGTGGATGTGTGTGATGTCCTTACGTTAGTTAGGTTTAAGTAAAGTCTAGGGGTCTGATCCCCTTAGATGTTAATTCTCATAGTGCTTAGAGCCATTTTTACTTAACAAGTTTTCAAGAACGTTAATTACGCATCGATTTTTGTATGAACAAATTTTATATTTCATCGTTTTGGAGATATTCTCTCTAAACCTCTGATATCAAATTGCTTTTCGAGATGTGTTTCACTTCTTAAAAGTGAAACTGAACAAAAACAAAACAATTCGTATTGCGGTTTTTTTTCCATTCTACACACCTGCCAACTTTCGTCAAGATCGTTTGTTCACCCTTGGAAATGTTCCTTTGTTAGTGTTAACCCGTTGTACGGGGATTTGCTCTAATGTAGTTTTCGCAAATTTATTTTTATTTCCTGCCCGATACCATTCTTTCTACCACGTTGTACAGATTGGTATGGGGCATGTTGTGGGCACCTCCTGACTGATAACTGAGTTAACCTCGTTCTGTATGCAATCGTAGCCTGACAGTTTGTGTATCTTATTTTGTGATACCGCAATTAGTGGAAACTCTATTTCACATAAATTCCACATAAACATTTATTTACTTAAATTTTTCTGTTAAACTTCTGTACTTCATGTGATCTTGTGCGTGTGTGTGTGTGTGTGTGTGCGTGTGTGTGTGTGGGTTGGTGGGTGGGTGGGTGGATGGATGGGTGGGCGGGCGGGTGTGTACAGTACGTGCATACGTTTACATATTAGCTTGAGCACGCAATCACACACAATATTTATAAACGAAATATGTATCCTACAATGTGGCAAATAAAATCTCAGAACATTTTAGAAAACGCGGAAGTAAACAAAAGGAATTCGGATATAGCTGGACGCGAATCAAGTACGTTACACTTCACACTTGCCCTCCCACTACACTACATTTCCTTCTCCTTTGACTGCAATCCCTCACTGTACTGAAACACAATGAATCAGAGGTCTTACAAATGTTGATACGTACATTAACAACTATCAATTTATCTTTAAAATTACGGCAGGCAGAAGCTGTGCACAAGGAGGGGCGCGTACGGAATTTTTTTCAGGGGAAGCAATGCTCAAAAATTACCATTCTCTATATAATCGAGTTTGTCAGTTTCGAGATGTGTCATGCCAACACAACTAACAGTCATAAGTGACACAAAAATACCCATATGTCAAGTAACTGAGGATCAACCGCTCAATATATGAATAAAAATCTCTGTACTCGAGATTACCTGATAGCAAGTTCTTCTTCAAAAACATTTTCTTTATTCTGTGCTGATGCAGCGTTACAGCTGCTTTTAAATTAAGTTGGGAAAATCAAACAGGAGTGCAAGAGTGCGCAGCGAGGAGGTCAGAACTGTGAAATCACCCGGTTTGCTTGTGAGTGAAAGAGGAAATTTTGCAGAAACTCCGCCACTCCGAATTGACACTAAAGGCTTCAGGATGTGACATGAAGGGCGTCAACGAAACCACCCCTTCTCTTGGAGCGTTCGTTCACAAATATTTAGCGGTCAAAAACGAGAGTTTACATTGCGATGTGCAACTGTTGAGTTTGCTGAAACGCCGCCCACCCGCCCCTCTCCGGAAATGATCCGAAGCGGCAAGGGTATTTTACGATGTTTCGGTCCTCCTGTTTCTCTCTCCTCTGGAGTGAACACGGGGGGAGGGGGGGGAGGGGGGGTGCGACTTTGACACATCCCTGCATAAAGCGGCTAAGAGGCTCTATAAGAACTCCATTTCGGCAACATCCTTGGTGTTGCCAGTGTACGTTCGTTGTTGAGGATTTTAAACATCTACTTGACAACAGAGACAGCCCAGATCCCTGAGCTCTAGAGGGAGACAAGCCCTCAACACCCTTCATCTTAGTGCTATAACGCTGCGGATGTAGCGCCTGCTTGCAGGGATGCAGACTCTGAGACGTGTCAAAGGAGTTGCCCGCCGTAGACGCCTAGAAATCTGTCAAAGATTGTCTCTCCAAAGGTATATTTTGGAAGTGGAAAAAGATACGAAAGTGAAACTGAGGGTGTTACCAACATGCCGGATGCCGGGGAGGGGGGGGGGGGTTACAGGGACACTTTACAGGACTATTCACACGCTGTCACAACCCCTTCCCTCCAACCAGCCGGTGACCACGCCACAGGTGGGAGCAAATTAGGAAGTCTGAAAAAACGTAAATAACCTTTGTTGCTTCAGGATACGTTCAAATTTCGTCGAATGAGTTTGAACGATCATTGTGTACCTTATGAAAAATTGATGTCGCAATACATTCAAAATGTGTCAAACCACATTCAGTAAGTTTGCAGCCACATCGTGACCATTCAAAAAGGTTCAATCGCCTAGAAGGTGCGAACAGTGGCAAAAGTTGGCAGGAACGTCGTTTCATTGCACAGTGCAAAGCAAACTGTTGTCTCGATCGCAAATGTTTGTAACTGTACGCCCTAAGGGAAGAGGTGATTTCATTGACTCGCATCACGTCACCTCCCAAGGCCTTCTCGTGTGAGTTCTAAGGTACGGCGGTGTTTCACCCATAAGAAAACCGCGTGATTTCAACTCTGGGCATGGCGGCTCTGACTTTCGTCACAGAGTCATCAAGAAAAAGGTTGAGATATGGGTAATTGGGAGGTGGGGGGGGGGGGGGGGAGATATTACCCATCGTACGACACGTCCATTGGTCATAATTGTGGTGCTGCCAATATGACATCATTAACTCGCCTCACACCTCACACTGTCTTCTGAGGTCTGGCATTTTCTTTCGAGTGTGTTGACACCTTTCTGTCTGAAGCGTGACAGAGCCCGAGGGTCTCAATCGGAGACAAAATACGGGGTTTCGAAAAAGTGACACTTTAATTCATTTTAGACTCTACTTCTGATATCCTCCAGCTTCAATCGTCTTGTGTAATGTACCTCCCTCGAGACGAGAATGTTTCACGTCATTCGTTACGATAATCAAATAGTAGCTGTTATCATATCTGCTACTATCCATCACTTTCCACTTGCCTTTACTTACTTTACGTACCTTCGGTTCTTTGTCTGATGTGGACTGTCAGGTCACTCAAGAGTACACTCGCACTTGTCAAGCATGTCTGCAAGCAACACTAATATGTGCCGTGCAACTAACAGAAATTTTCGTAGCTGGACCTACGTAACCAGGTGATCTGTGACAGCAGTAGCTACAGACGAATATTTTTATTATGTTAAAATAGTGGTGGAATTCTCAAACTCTTGACTGATATTAAATGGGGACTTGATGAATACTTTTGCACCAGAGTACATACCTTAGGCATGTGGCTAAATCTATATGATTGTTATTGTGAACCCTTCTGTTGTGATCGTGAAATCACACTTCAACTGTACATGAGTTTTAAAATCAGCTCCAAAAGCTATTAAGAAGTAAATAAATAACAGGAAAACTACTTGGGCACTATAAACACTTCTGAAAGGCATTAACATACTGCATCTATTTGTAATAAGGAATTAAATGAGCAGATAATGACGTAATCACTCTTTACTACACATTTATAAATTTCGTCGTGGAAACCTGACATGCACAGACAGCCAGGATTGGATTATTGTAAGGACACCAGTGGGAGATCGTACAACTACCAAAGCATAGATAAGAGGGCTTGAGGGCCCAGACATGTTACTACGAACTTTTGCGGAACGATTATTAGCAGGCGACGCACACCTCTGTTCCGTTGTTCACTCAAGCCCCAACTTTGACGTGCACGGTTCGACTGGTGCCGTTAGAGGATCACTTGGAAGATTGAATGGTGCCCTGTGGTCTTCAGCGATGAAAGCGCATTCTGCCTGCACGCAAATGATTGTCGTTTGCACGTATGACGTAAACCTGCTGATCGCTGTGTAGTACAGAGAATTCGTCCAAAACAGATCGACACCCTTCCAGGCCTCCTGGTTTGGTGTGCGATAACCAACAACTCTCGTTCAATCTTTCTGCTCCTGATAGGGACGCTAATCGGAGCTCGGTAAGTCCAAAATGTTGTCAGACCCGTTCTTTTATTGTTCTTGCAACAGGAAGGTGATGGTTCAATAAAATCAAATGGTTCAAATGGCTCTGAGCACTATGGGACTCAACTGCTGAGGTCATTAGTCCCCTAGAACTTAGAACTAGTTAAACCTAACTAACCTAAGGACATCACAAACATCCATGCCCGAGGCAGGATTCGAACCTGCGACCGTAGCGGTCTTGCGGTTCCAGACTGCAGCGCCTTTAACCGCACGGCCACTTCGGGGAAGGTGATGTGTTGTTCCAACAGGATAATGCTCGCGCACATACTGTCCATGAAACATAATATGCTCTGAAGGACGTGCAGCAACTACACTGGCCGGCACGATCTCCGCACTTGTCTCCAATTGACCACTTGTGCGATGTGATTGAACGATAAATCACTCGTGTGAGTCGTCATTCCAGTACAGTATTGCAAACCTACGTTTCTAGCATTTGTAGACTTAGAGAAAGCGTTTGACAAAGTTGACTGGAATACTCTATTTCGAATTCTGAAGGTGGCAGGGGTAAAATACAGGGAGCGAAAGGCTATTTACAATTTGTACAGAAACCAGATGGCAGTTATAAGAGTCGAGGGACATGAAATGGAAGCAGTGGTTGGGAAGGGGGTGAGACAGGGTTGTAGCCTATCCCCGATGTTATTCAATCTTCATATTGAGCAAGCAGTGAAGGAAACAAAAGAAAAATTCGGAGTAGGTATTAAAATATATGGAGAAGTAATAAAAACTTTGAGGTTCGCCGATGACATTGTAATTCTGACAGAGACAGAAAAGGACTTGGAAGAGCAGTTCAACGGAATGGATAGTGTTTTGAAAGGAGGATATAAGATGAACATCAACAGAAGCAAAACGAAGATAATGGAATGTAGTCGAATTAAGTCGGGTGATGGAATTAGATTAGGAAATGAGACACTTAAAGTAGTAAAGGAGTTTTGCTATTTGGGGAGCAAAATAACTGATGATGGTCGAAGTAGAGAGGATATAAAATGTAGAATGGCAATGGCAAGGAAAGCGTTGCTGAAGAAGAAAAATTTGTTAACATCGAATGTAGATTTAAGTGTCAGGAAGTCATTTCTGAAAGTATTGGTATGGAGTGTGGCCATGTATGGAAGTGAAACATGGACGATAAACAGTTTGGACAAGAAGAGAATAGAAGCTTTCGAAATGTGGTGCTACAGAAGAATACTGAAGTTTGTGGCACAACTTCACTAGAAGAAGGGATCGGTTGGTAGGACGTCTTCTGAGGCAACAAGGGATCACCAATTTAGTATTGGAGGGCAGCGTGGAAGGTAAAAATCGTAGATGGAGACCAAGAGATGAATACACTAAGCAGATTCAAAAGGATGTAGCTTGAAGTAGGTACTAGGAGATGAAGAAGCTTGCACAGGATAGAGTAGCATGGAGAGCTGCATCAAACCAGTCTCAGGACTGAAGACCACAACAACAACATTCGCCGTCTGTACGATCGACTGGTTGCCAGAGTCAACACCTGAGTTTGCCGCCCTTGGACGCTGCACCACGTACAAATATGGGTGTTTCAGCATGGATCGTCACGTGGTACTTCAATATTGGCTGTGCTATTGATCTGTAAATGCAATCATTTCATGTGCTCCACACACACCGTTGTAATAATAAATTCTGAGTGAACTGGAAACCTCTAAAAGGGTGTACTAATTTTTTCCAACAGTGTATTTACTCTATCATTTCTAAGTTTAGTTCTCAATTTTGGTTTACAGAAGCACAAGCACTTTGCTACCAAATTTCAAAACATTTTCACTAAGCGTAGTACATTATGTAACCCAGTTACACTGTTATTTTATTCGAATTTTCCACTGCACGTTAAAGGGTGACAGGTAATGTAATCGATACTCCGAGAAAGTTCTTGATGTTTTGGGTGATGGTTCAAATAGCTCTAAGCACTATCGGACTTAACATCTGAGGTCATAAGCCCCCTAAACTTAGAACTTCTTAGACCTAACTAACCTAAGGACATCACTGCCCGAAGAAGGATTCGAACTTGCGACAGTAGCAGCAGCGCGGTTCCGGACTGAAGAGCCTAGAACCGCTCGGCCACAAAAGCCAGCTCATATTTTGGGTGAGGTCTTACTGGTTGTTATAAAGTCACGAACATACACTAGAGGCAACTGCACACTGTGGCGTATCTTGCTAATCCGAACATGCTTTAAGTAGCTGTTACGGTAATCCAGCAGCGAGCATGCCACCTGACGTTAGACTATCGGTGGACCCCCTACAGAACTGCGGAGTCCTGTTAACATTGCAAGCTAACACCTCGATTCCCGGAAGGTCACACTACCGTGAAATATGCAGCTCACTGGAAACTGTGCGCAGCACCATTAGGGAAGCGAGGAAGCCGCGAAGCACGTAAGTACCACAGTAAAAAAGTATGAGCGGACACACACACACACACACACACACACACACACACACACACACACATGGTCGTAGTGGTGGAGCGGAAAAGACAGAGAACAATGAAGACAGAGCGATAAAACAGACGCGGCTGCAAGGCATAGGGAGGATGACCCACAATGGAGACATTGAATAATTGCCACAAAGTGTATGGCGACCCTTTTGCATTCGAATGGGAACGTAAGCTGGCTCCATTATGCATGAGCAAATATTCATTAGTCTGCGACTCAAGTTCTGTTGGTGCAGAGCACACAAACGTAAATAGAATTGTAACACGTATTTGCAGAGGTCTCGCGATACTCAGAAACGATTTTGTCTGCGCTGTTAATAATGCTTCTGTTCTTGAATCAGGAAATAAGACAAAGCTGGAAGGGCAGTTCTCCAGGGCGCCTACAAACAGCATTTCACGTAAAAGATTAAACGTATTTCATCTTTTACAGGAATCATTTTCCATCACCTCTGTATTCTACGTGATAAGGAACTTTTTCTCGTCTATAGGAACTACCTCGAAGTAGTGTATTACTTTCTCATCTTGTAATATAAGGGAATTGTAAAAGTGCTAGAGGAATTACTTTTGTCTTACGAGTTGGTTACGACTTCCAAACAAGGTGAAAATTTGAAATTCTTAAGAATTGTTCATGTACCATATTATAAATGCATTAATTATAAAGTCTTTCGTTAAGAATGACGTCCATTTGATACTGAGTGCACGAGCATCACTTCTAACGATTGTGGAAAATTTAAGAGTGTCGTTTGAAACTTTCTCAGATCGGAATGGAAAAAAGAGTACTTACATCACTGAAAACTTTTTTATTTTTCAATGTAGTCTCCTTGTAGATTAATGCAGTTGGTCCAACCATGTTCCCATGTTCCAGTGCTTTGACCCCATCTCGAAAATGAGTTTCTGCCAGGCTTGCATAATAGTTCTCTACTCCGGTTACCAATTCTTCGTTTGAAGTGAATCTTCGTCCACCAAGAAATATTTCCAAGTTTGACAGGAGATGGAACTCTGACGGAGCCATATCAGTTGAATAAGGCTAGTGTGGCAATAATTCATACTTAAACTCGTGTAACTTTGCCATGGTCATGGCACATGTGTGTGGTAGCGCATTGTCTTGATGGCGGCACCCACCTTGCAGACAATTTTTTCCTTTCTAATTCTTGAGTTAAAATGAATTCTAGCAAGCGTGAGCAATTTCACGCACTTTCATTCGGCGATTTTCCACGTCCAATTTCTGCACTTTTGCAATGATTTCTTGAGTAGTGAGACATTTTGGTTGCCCACTGCGCGGATCATCATCTAAGCTCTACTTGGCAACAGTTGAATATGAAGGAGCAGAGTCACCCAGTGTATTCCGCAATTCGGCATGAATGTCCTTTGCTTTCATACCTTTCTTTGCGAAGCACTTAGTCACTGCTCGAATCTCGATTTTTCCATCTTCGCAAATCACTACGCGGGAACGACAACAGAGCCACGTCACAACCACAGCTCTCATCCAAGACCACTGACGTGACACGTGTTTACGAGAAACAGTCCAATGAATATCACGTGAACAACACGCGCTATCGCTGACTTCTCGTGGTGATTCAGAGAACTTTTCAAATTACCCTCGTAGCTTTCAACAGTTTTCTTCAAATATCAATCATTTTTTAACATCATCTCTTAGAAATGTCATTTCTCGCTCTGAATGGTTATTTATTAAGCAGCCAGACGATACATAAACATCCCCAATATTTTATAAGCGCATCAATAAATGTAAACTCATTTGGGAAATTAACGTTGTGCAGCGGGTTGAATATTTTGTTCACTATTTGACACTAGCAATTTTTCATGAGTAGAGTTTTTGCAACACAATATTTTTTTGACATGAAACGGCATATCTTCTGAAAGGCATATTACAGAGCCCGAAGGCTCCGAGGTTTCGCGTTGCAAGCCACAGTAAGGGCGGAGTGACAGATTAGATAGCTCACCTGATAATATTACATACGGATCGCCTACCAAGTTTACGGTGAAGGTCTGAACTGCACCGTACACAGAAAAGATGGACTTTTGGAACGGCGCCACTGGCGACAGAAGCATCCTGTTGTCAAAGGCTAAAAATGGACAGAGGGCACGACAGTTCCAGATATCAGTAACAGTACCCCGTCAGTAGTAGTAGGTGAATCATTAAAATGCCAGGATAACAACGTGGTCTCATTGTCAGTAGTAAGGGATGACTCTAAATTTCCTTCTGTGACTTACTACTTCAAGTCACAGAACGGAAAGTTTGGAAGTTCGCATAATGGGTACACTACGCCAGGCAGTGGCTCTGGTAACGAATTCACTATCTGGTAGTCCAGTGAAACCTAAAATTGTGGTGAGACTCAATATTTGTCGTAAAGAGGAAATGGAATGTACTGAAATGCATTCTAAGTTTCAGGTCAAGGAAAAGGATTACTCTGGAACACTAAATGTAAATTCTTTTCTGAAAATTGTCAAAGAGAGGGCATTGCAATTTTTCTACAATTAACCACATACAAATTTTTACAGTGCAGCAAATGATATTCTTAGATGAGGACGTCGTTGATACACAACAATACAGAATTTATAAAGGGAAGCCAGTAGAGGGAATAATGGAGAAGATGTAAAAGTTTGCAAAGGCATTATATGTAAACTAGAAAATCGTAGATAGCACAACAAATTTTAAGTCAAGATCAGAAAGAATGACCATGTGAAAAATAAAGTACAGGAATAAAACTGTATCCCCACAAATGAAGACGACAGAAGACATCTGCAGGAAGCAAATATAATTTGAGATCTTTTAATTTGAAATCTCCAGCATACCTAAAAACCACTTCATACTATATCTAGGCAGCTTCAGTGTGCAAGTGCAGACGGAAAACATGTTTAAGAATATTATAAGCGAATATCCACCACACTTAATAACTAACAGACAAGATGACAGCCAGGTCAATCTGTTCAGAATATTCCAGTGAAAACTACTTTCCAGACGCTTTCGCGAACTACCAACTGAAGACAAAACTTCAGTACCTCCAAATCCAAATCCAGGACAGTTTTAAACATATCACACAACCATGTATTAAAAAATAAATAAATTCGAATAGCAAAGTGACCACAAGCCGAAAATTTGATTTAGGTTCACTCTCTAAGTTTTAAATACGAGTTCTCCACGTAAAATGAAAGAAATTCCAGAAATGTACCAACACGGCTCCAGCAGAGCCAATTTTACAATGAAAAATGTAGAACAATTCACAAAAGACACTGTGAACACTAGAAAGTCCATTGCCATGAACTCCCGGTAGAAATTACGAAATCGGGAGAGAAAATGGATCTGAGCACTATGGAACTTAACATTTGAAGTCATCAGTCCCCTTGAACTTAGAACTGCTTAAACCCTGACTAACCTAAGGACAGCGCAGACATTCACCCCCAAGGCAGGATTCGAACCTGCGACCGTAGCGTTCACGCGGTTCCAGACTGAAGGCCTAGAAGAGCTCAGCCACACCGGCCGAAGGGAGAGAAAACATTAGGATTTGCCAAGAATAGAAAGAAGACATGATGGAACGAAAAGTGGGAAGGAGCGATAGAGCAAAAAAATGGACAAAATAGAAATGTTCAAAAAACAGAAGAACAGCTACAACAATCCAGAGAACAGGGAAAAGAAAGAAGAACAAAAACATGGAAAATTCAAAGAACCTTCCAAAAACATTTACTTGTAAAAATACAAGCACCAAGTACTAGTTTTGCCGCCCGGAGTGGCCGCGCGGTTAGAGGCGCCATGTCACTAATTGTGCGGCCCCTCCCGCCGGAGGTTCGAGTCCTCCGTCAGGCATGGGTGTGAGTGTTGTCCTTAGCTTTAAGTTATTTTAAGTTAGTTTACGTAGTGTGTAAGTCTAGGATACGATGACTTCAGCACTTTGGTCCCTTAGGAATTCACACAAACACACACACACACACAAACACACACACACAGTACTTGCTTCAAAAATAAAAATGGGAAAATAGCATTACATAAAAAGGAAAATCTTTAAATAGTAGGTAAACTTTCTTGTGAGCCTCTGAACTGTCCAAATTCAATTGTTAAATTACAGTTTACAGCAGTACCACAATATCTTGACAAAGATTACGCACCAGAAGACCTACAATTGCTTGAAGCCTTTAAAGTCTCAAAAACAACAAAAGTAGAGAACGCTACATTAAAGCAAAATTCTGGAAACAATCAGTACCAAGCATTATAAGTGACTTACACTTTGTTTTTCAGAACATTGGGGAATCAGAAAGATTTCTGAAAAGTGGTAGATAACAGCTCCGTGAAAAAGGAGACAAACAAATTCAGAACAGTTATAGACGAGTATATCTTCTGCAGTGAAATACAAAAGACAATCAAGAACACTCCTTAAAAAGACATGAAGAAACTTTAGACAAACAGCTAGGAGAATATCAGGGTTGTTATTGAAAAGGAAGGCCCTAAACAGAACAGAAATGTCTCTTAAAATGAATAATTTGCGACAGAATATTAATTAGAAAAACTATAACAGTATAACTTACTCATTTCAAGGAAGCATTTGACTCTGTAGATAGGAAAACAATAGGCAAAACCAATAGTCAATTTGATGTTAAAGCAAAATTAACAAACATAAGTAGTAAAAATTTAACTAAGACGATAACTAACGTAAAATTTGTGGGGAATGAGACATTTGAAACGGAAATGGAGTTAGACAAGAGGTCATCTTGTCGCCTCTAATGTTAAACTGTGCTTTAGATAAAATTGTAATGATCTGGGAATTTTGAACTAAAAATCACAAAATTTAATCTATAATTCAGGGATGCAAAACAAATGAAATTAAGACAAAGTAACACGTTTGTGCTGACGATATTGGGCTAATTTCAGAAAATCTGACATAAGCAGTTACTCGTATAAATCATTAGAAAAAAATAAAGTTTTAGTTGAAAAAAACAAAATTCATTAAAATTATGATATAAGAAGTCCACCAAGATACATAGGAAGACAAACAGGTAATATAGTACGAATTAGTAAATTTAAACTTTTGCAGAAGCAATGCAGCGGAATGGACTAAAAAAAATTTGCAACAAATGTAGGGCTTAATAAATCGAAAGAGCATATCCTTTGACAAAAAGTATCTACAACAAAAATTACCTTTCTAGAAAGAAATCTAGAACAGGGGCCTCAGAATTCATACATGCATGTATGTGCTTAACGATGACTATAAGCTGGACATAACAAAGGTACTTGAAAGACCGATTTTTAGAAGAATATTGGGTGACATGCTAACTACACATGGGTAGAAAATGAAAAGTAACACGGAGACCTTCGAAAATATAGAGAGAGCATCAAAGTATTAATAAAGTGAAAATTAATCTTGTTTGGGTACCTGTACTGAATGAACGGGGAAGAGGGGAACGAAACAAATATTACTGTATTTCTGGAATAAGACGTCGACTACAGCATAGATTACAAACATTGGCAATGATATAAAGGACAGCCATATTAAAGAATTTGGGGCCAGCAGAAAGACACCTTTTTAAGAATTTAAATAATAAATCTGGAAGTCTTTGTCAGAAGAAGAAATCTGGAACAATGTGCGCAAAAGAAAGGAAAAGACAAAATGGGAATACGATGATAGGTTACTGGAAAAATAGGGAACAATAACAGTGATAGGAGGGGAACTGAAGCTGTAACGAGATCCTAGTTGGCCAACACAAAGATTTGAAAGTAATAATATTCCCAGCACAATATTTCGAAAACATTAGGCTGCAAGGAGTGAAATAATCAAATAGATTCACTTAACAGGAGATACTGACCGGCGGCAGATCAGGCTCTTAATCCCGTGTTTTCATGGCAGTGAGAGAGAAGCTTGGATATTTCGGCACATCTACGGTTCACATTTAGCATGTTTCTAGTCTATTTAATTGGAATGATTCAATATGGACATTGTTGTTGCTGTGTTATTGTGGTCATCAGCCCAGAGATTGGTTGGATGCAGCTCTCCATGCTACTCTACCCTGCGCAAGCCTCTTCGAGTAACTGCTGCAACCTACATCCTTCAGAATCTGCTTAGTATATTCATCTCTCGGACTCTCTCTACGATTTTTACTCTACTCGATCCTCTCCAATATAAACTGGTGATCCCTTGATGCCTCAGAACCTGCCCCACCAACATAACTATTTTTCTAGTCAAGTTGTACCACAAACACCTTTTCTCCCCAGTTCTATTCAGCACCTCCTCATTTGTTACGTGATCTACCCATCTAATCTTCAGCATTATTCTGTAGCTCCACGTTCCAAAAGCTTCTGTTCTCTTCTTTTGTAAACTATTTATCGACCATGTTTCACTTCAATATATACAAATACTTTCAGGAAGGACTTCACAACACTTAAATATATACCCATTGTTAACAAGTTTCTGGTCTTCAGAAACGGTTTCCTTCCCATAGCCAGTCTAAACTTTATATCCTCTCTACTTCGACCATCATCAGTTATTTTGCTTCCCTGACAGCAAAACTCATCTACTACTTAAGAACGTCATTTCCTAATCTAATTTCCTCTGTACTGCCTAATTTAATTCGACTTCATTCAATTATCCTCATTTTACTTTTGTTGATGTTCATCTTTTGTCCTCCTTTCAAGACACTGTCCAGTCCGTTCAGCTGCTCTTCCATGTCCTGTGCTGTCTCTGACAGGATGTTAATTCCTACTCCAAATTTTTCTTTGCTGTGTTTACTGCTTGTTCAATATACAGATTGAGTAACACCGGGGATAAGCAACAACCCAATCTCGGCTCCCTTCTCAGCCACTGATACCGTTTCATGCCCCCTCCACTCTTATAACTGCAATCTGGTTTCTGTAAAAATTTTAAATAGCCTTTCGCTCCCTGTATATTTTATCCCTGCCACCTTCAGAATTTCAAAGAGGATATTCCAGTCTACATTGTCGAAAGCTTTCTCTAAGTCTACAAGCACTAGAAACGTAGATCTGCCTTACCTCAACCGAACTTCTAAGATAAATCGTAGGGTCAGTATTGCCTAGCCTGTTGCAACATTTCTGCAGAATACAAAGTGATCTTCCCCGAGGCCGGCTTATACTAGTTCTTCCATTCGTTTGTAAGGAATTAGTGTTAGTATTTTGTAACTGTGACTTATTAAAGTGAGATGTCGGCAATGTTCACACCTGTCTACACCTGTTTTATTTAGGTTTCTAATTACTACATTCTTCTTGAAGTCTGAGGGTATTTCACGTGTCGTGTCTCATACATCTTGCTGACCAAGTGGAAGAGGTTTGTCACGGCTGACTCACCCAAAGCTATTAGTAGTTCTAATGGAATGTTGTCTACTGTCTGTGTTTATTTCGACTTAGGTCTCTCAGTGCTCTGTCAAATTCTTCACGCACTAAAAAATATTCCAGTTTCATCTTCATCTACGTCCTTTTCCAGTTCCATAATATTGCCCTCAAGTACATCTTCCTTGTATAGACTTTCTATATACACCTTCCACCTTTCTGCTATCTGAGCTCTTGGCATTCATACAGGTGATTCTCTTTTCTGCAGAGGTTTCTTATATTTTCCTGTTGGCAGTATCTCTCAAAGCTACCCACCCATTCATCTTCTATTATACACTCCTGGAAATGGAAAAAAG
This sequence comes from Schistocerca nitens, assembly GCF_023898315.1. Classification (NCBI taxonomy): domain Eukaryota; kingdom Metazoa; phylum Arthropoda; class Insecta; order Orthoptera; family Acrididae; genus Schistocerca; species Schistocerca nitens. The sequence continues at coordinate 975,050,279 of NC_064614.1, read as the reverse complement.
AACACATTGACACCGGTGTGTCAAACCCACCATACTTGCTCCGGACACTGCGAGAGGGCTGTACAAGCAATGATCACACGCACGGCACAGCGGACACACCAGGAACTGCGGTGTTGGCCGTCGAATGGCGCTAGCTGCGCAGCATTTGTGCACCGCCGCCGTCAGTGTCAGCCAGTTTGCCGTGGCATACGGAGCTCCATCGCAGTCTTTAACACTGGTAGCATGCCGCGACAGCGTGGACGTGAACCGTATGTGCAGTTGACGGACTTTGAGCGAGGGCGTATAGTGGGCATGCGGGAGGCCGGGTGGACGTACCGCCGAATTGCTCAACACGTGGGGCGTGAGGTCTCCGCAGTACATCGATGTTGTCGCCAGTGGTCGGCGGAAGGTGCACGTGCCCGTCGACCTGGGACCGGACCGCAGCGACGCACGGATGCACGCCAAGACCGTAGGATCCTACACAGTGCCGTAGGGGACCGCACCGCCACTTCCCAGCAAATTAGGGACACTGTTGCTCCTGGGGTATCGGCGAGGATCATTCACAACCGTCTCCATGAAGCTGGGCTACGGTCCCGCACACCGTTAGGCCGTCTTCCGCTCACGCCCCAACATCGTGCAGCCCGCCTCCAGTGGTGTCACGACAGGCGTGAATGGAGGGACGAATGGAGACGTGTCGTCTTCAGCGATGAGAGTCGCTTCTGCCTTGGTGCCAATGATGGTCGTATGCGTGTTTGGCGCCGTGCAGGTGAGCGCCACAATCAGGACTGCATACGACCGAGGCACACAGGGCCAACACCCGGCATCATGGTGTGGGGAGCGATCTCCTACACTGGCCGTACACCACTGGTGATCGTCGAGGGGACACTGAATAGTGCACGTTACATCCAAACCGTCATCGAACCCATCGTTCTACCATTCCTAGACCGGCAAGGGAACTTGCTGTTCCAACAGGACAATGCACGTCCGCATGTATCACGTGCCACCCAACGTGCTCTAGAAGGTGTAAGTCAACTACCCTGGCCAGCAAGATCTCCGGATCTGTCCCCCATTGAGCATGTTTGGGACTGGATGAAGCGTCGTCTCACGCGGTCTGCACGTCCAGCACGAACGCTGGTCCAACTGAGGCGCCAGGTGGAAATGGCATGGCAAGCCGTTCCACAGGACTACATACAGCATCTCTACGATCGTCTCCATGGGAGAATAGCAGCCTGCATTGCTGCGAAAGGTGGATATACACTGTACTAGTGCCGACATTGTGCATGCTCTGTTGCCTGTGTCTATGTGCCTGTGGTTCTGTCAGTGTGATCATGTGATGTATCTGACCCCAGGAATGTGTCAATAAAGTTTCCCCTTCCTGGGACAATGAATTCACGGTGTTCTTATTTCAATTTCCAGGAGTGTATTTCTTTCCCCTTTTCTTGTCAATCGTTCCCTAAGGCTCTCTCTGAAACTCACTACAACCTCTGGATCTTTTAGTTTATCCAGGTCCCATCTCTATAAACTTTGTATATTTCTGCAGTTTCTTTAGTTTTAATCTATTGTTTATGACCAATAAATTGTGGTCGATGTCCACATCTGACCTTGGAAATGCCTTAGAAGTTAAAACCTGGTTCCTAAATATCTGTCTTATTATTATATAATTAATATCTGAAACCTTCCAGTGTCTCCAAGCCTCTTTCTCGTAGACAACCTTCCTTCACGATTCTTAAACCTAGTGTTAGCTATGATTAAGTTGTGCTCTGTGCAAAATTCAACCAGGCGGCTTCCTTTCTCATTCCTCGCCCTCAGTCCGTATTCACCTACTACATTTCCGTCTCTTCCTTTTCCTACTATCGAATTCAATTCCCCCATGACTTTTAAATTTTCGTCTCCCATAACTATCTGAGTAATTTCTTTTATCGTATCACACTTTTCTCCAGTCTCTTTATCATCTGCGCCACTAGTTGGCATATGGGCTTGTAGTGCTGTGGTAGGTGTGGGTTTCGTGTTTGTCTTAGCTGCAATAATGTGTGCATTGTGCTGCTCGTAGTAGCTTACCATCGTTCGTATTTTTTGTTGTTCATTACTAAAGCTACTCCTGCATTACCCATATTTGGTTTTGTATTTATAACTCTGTATTCGCCTGACCAGAAGGCTTGTTCCTTTTGTCACCGAACTTCAATATATCTAACCTTAACTATCCATTTCCCTTTTTAAATTTTCTAACCTACCGGCCCGATTAAGTGATCTGACACTCCACGGTCCGATCCATAGAACGGCAGTTTCGTTTCTCCTGATAAAGACGTCATCATGAGTACTCTCCGCCCAGAGATCCGAATGGGGGACTATTTTACCTCCGAAATATTTTACGCAAGAGAACTCCATCGTCATTTAAACATAAAGTAAAGCTGCATGGCTCTACATCCTTACGTTTGTCCCCTAGCCATCCTTGCTTAGCCATTTTGCACTTCCAGTCGATCTCATTTTTAGAAGTTTGTATTCCTTTTCGCCTGCTTCATTTACTGCATTTGTATATTTTCTTCTTTCATCAAGTCGGCTTGTACACGGATTTCTGTCCAATGAAAATCTGCTTAAAAGATGCACCTGCCGGCCGGAGTGGCCGAGCGGTTCTAGGCGCTTCAGTCTGGAACCGCGCGACCGCTACTGTCGCCGGTTTGAATCCTGCCTCGGGCATGGATGTGTGTGATGTCCTTAGGTTAGTTAGGTTCAAGTAGTTCTAAGTTCTAGGGGACTGATGACCTCAGATATTAAGTCCCCCATAGTGCTCAGAGCCATCTGAACTATTTCTTTCATCAATTAAATTCAATATCTCTTCTGTTACCCAAGGATTTGTACCAGAACACGTCTTTTTACCTATTCGATCTTCCGCTGCATTCACTCAAAGCTTCCCATTCTTCTTCTACTGTATTTTCCCCCTGTATTTGTCAATCGTTCCCTAATGCTCTCTCTGAAAATATCTACAACATCTTTCAGTTTATCCGGTTCCCATCGTTTCTGTAGATTCTTCACTTTTAGTGTACAGTTCATAACCAAAAAATTGTGGCGAGAATTCACATCTAATATTTCTATATTCGTCAAATATAAGAACAAATTACAGGGTGTGGGCCTACAGCTGAGACTTCGACATGCCCCTCTGGATGCCAGAATAGTACGCATCAGTTGGACTGGTCGATATTCCGATCGTCCTCTCTGGTCTGATGTGCACTAAATGGAATAGGTGTTATGCAACAGATAACTAACAGGTCAGATGTGGCCCTAGCAAACATAGGCACCCCAATAACCCCAATAAAGATAGTAAACAGGATCTTCATTTCACTGTGAAATGAAACAATTGTCCACATGACTCCCTTTTCATTACAGAATTTCTTCATGTCATACATGAATAACAAATTATTACAGGGTGTGTACGATCACACAGAATGCAGAGGATAAGATACTTCTGAATTGTTCACATTGGACAGTAGTAAGCGATTATTTCAACACCGGGGCAAAGGTTGGATAGGTTACGTGAATATGTCAAGAATGTCATATGTGCCCGAACAATGAGAAGATTAGTCTGTGGTGGCCGTGCAGTGATTGCCTGAATCCGCTAGAAGAATGGAAAACCTCACATGCTACGAACATAGTTAACTGAGCCATGAATGAGCCATTAACCTTTCGAGAAAAGTACTGAATAGGGAAATGTGGTAATCCTAATGGCATATCTATAAACAAATGACAATTCTCATACCCCGCTCGCCGAAGCTGCAGTCTCTCACCACATTCAACACTCGCACAACAGGTGCGATAGTCTGCTGCATATCGCAACACTTCAGCTCTTCTCCAGATGAAGTCCTCTCCTCCGGAGCTGAAGCCAAAGTGCGTTCTCTTCGCTAAGAACTCGGTCTTTGAGTGTCCCTAACCTGCGCACGATGCTCTCTCCATATCTCATCCCAACGTCTCAAACCATAGTGTGGTCTCTTCTAGCACAGATTTCCTTCACCACTCTACTAATGCGTGAGTTATCATGCATCGATGAAACAGTTTCAACAGAATGCTGGACGATGATATTTTTGTTGATGAGACGCCTCCGCTCCTTCAAAAACGTTTTACAACAATAACCAATTGTTACACTGCCAAGCATGCAGTTCTTTTAACTTTTCCATTCTGCAGCTAAGTTTGTTACTTCAGCCAATACGCTCACCTCCACTTCCGAACTTCTCGGAAACTGTCGTCCTGAACTTCTGTTACTACCTCTTAGGTTAGACAATGACGAGCCTTCTTAAATTATTTTAGACCAAAGGTTATTTGCTCCATGTAAGGGTAGACAGAAAGTCAGCCTATAGCTTAACAAAGAGAAAAGCATTCCTGTTCACAGTGCAGTCGAGATGTGCCTCGCAGATTGCGGAGACCTTCATCTGCCACTGACTGCTCCTCGTACAGCATTTTTGGAAGGCATCTTTTCAGCAGAAAACCACATTGCTGTGAAGTGTGAATTGACTGGATGGCCTACTTGCAAAAAACTGATTCTATCATCAAGAGCAGGTGTTTTCCATGCTACGTTAAGGATTTCTGTAAAAGTAGCCCTTGATCGCGTATCACACAGGGTACATTATGATGAAAACTTTACAGATATGATTCGCAGATGACAGCAGTAACAATGGCCAAGTCTCTGGCCGCTACCTGCTCTGGGTCGTCGCCTCGCCTCGCCTCGGCTCATGCTCCTCTGAAAAGGTGGGTCACAGCCACGGGGTGGGAGGTTGGTCCGAACTTCTAATCACTGGCCTGGCCCACTACTACCGTCCTGGCACACAACTAAATTGCGAAGAAAATTACACGCAGAACTGCCATCAAGGAGCAGAAGAAATTAATATAGAAACAGACGGCACAATCTTTTGCAGGCGTTATTGATCACTTTAACCACTAATTATTTTATTAACTGATGTGAAAAAGTTGAGATAGCTACGGTTTTAAATCAGGTGTAAATATCATACGACATGTGCCAATCCGACAATCGACCGACGCATGTCAAATTCATAAATTCAGTGCAATCGTTTTTAAAAACAGAGTAAGGATTCTGCAATAAAAGGAAACAAACGAGCAGTCCTTATAGTACAAATTTCTGACGCCTGATGGCGCGGGATTTCTGCCTACTACATGCTTACACTGTTGCCCATATGCTTAGAAGAGACAATATGGACGACGACAAGAGCGGCAATCTGCTGCAGTTCGCCGGAATCCGTCTCACAGCTGACATGTGTGTTTACGTTTGCTGGGCAGATATTGCCAAATGATGGCGCGGCTCGGACGACACAGTGCGGCATTCAGTCGCACGAAGGCCCCACCCTCAGCTAGAGCATGTATTCAGCACGCTATGACTGCCTCGGCTGAACAGATCGTCGTAAATATTAAAACATGCATCTGCTGCAAACTGATTCTGGGCATTGAAGAGTTTGTCTGGTTCTTCAGCTTCGTAATGTAAACCTTCAGTACATCTAAAATTTCTAAATGTTTTCTTTCTTCAACTTTATGTGAAGTGTGTAGTAGCTCCTCGGGGTTACCAATATAAGGTTCCTCCTTTTGCATATGCAAGTCAAGTGCTTTCTTATTGCTAGCGTAAGGGTGCTCTTTAAATCTTACCTCAAAAGACCTTATTGTCTGGCCATATAGTTTCTCGCAGTCACAGCGTGATATTTTACAGCCCACAGTTTTCCCATAATTATTATTCTTATTTGGGATGTTATGAGGCATTTGCATTTTTATATTTCAAACCCTAACGCAATTTTAACCCGCACTTCTCTGGAATTCTGATTCCATCTTATGTTTTGCCTATGCATCGTACTTGACCTTATCGTATACTATTTGTACATCTAGTTTACTTCCTGTACTTATATTTTAATTTTGTCGTATGTGGTGTCTAGCATTTTTGAGTAATAGTCAATTTCATGTGCGACCTACGTTAATCTGCCAAGCTCTTCCATTATTTCCGCTGGAGATAATGGAAGCCGTGTTATTCGATGTATCGATTTCCTAAATAACCGAAATGCCGCTTTTGTTATGAATTGTGAAACATAGAAATATTTTCGCCTGCTTCATACTCCCCGAATGCCCGCATCTCGTGGTCGTGCGGTAGCGTTCTCGCTTCCCACGCCCGGGTTCCCGGGTTCGATTCCCGGCGGAGTCAGGGATTTTCTCTGCCTCGTGATAGCTGGGTGTTGTGTGCTGTCCTTAGGTTAGTTAGGTTTAAGTAGTTCTAGGGGACTTATGACCACAGCAGTTGAGTCCCATAGTGCTCAGAGCCATTTTACTCCCCGAAATTTAAATCATAGAATGCACTTTTTTTTCATCGGTCATTTGATTGGTTTGATGAGGCTTGCGACGAATTCCTCTCCTGCGCCAACCTCTTCATCTCGTCCTCAATTATTTGGAGTATGACTCTAATCTCTGCCTTCCCCTACAGTGGTTACCCTCTACAGCTCCCTCTAGTTCCATGAAAGCTATTCCTTGATGTCTTAACGCATGTCCTATCATCCTGTCACTTCTTCTTGTCAGTGTTTTCCATATACAATATCGCTGTGACTGTGTTGTTCAGAAATACTTCACAAAGTTCCATCGTGACTACAACCGTTATGAATTACTTGAAATGCATTCACAGTTGCGAATATGGACTATTAACTGCTGTGTAATTTGTGCTGGACTGAGACTCGAATCTGGATTTTCCGCTCATCGCTTGTGATAAGAAAATTACTGCAAAGCACTGATAAAGGGAAAGAGAGTCAGAGAAATGAAGGTTCTCTAAACCATACAGGAACACGTGGACTCGAACAGACAGAGGCACACGTACGAAACAAATAGAAATTGCAGAACAAACTGAAAAAGAAAGAGTTATAACGCAAGAGACACTAACACACGCACATTCACATTGCGAAAACTAGAGTACTAGCGGAAACCAAGCACAGTTCATTCACCACGGTCCAACATTCGTAAACTGGTTGAAAAAAAGCAGCTACCTACGAAAATCGAATAACAGCCAAGATCCTAGCACCCCCAATGTTGCTAAAATTATTTGACACCATTAAGAAGAGCTAAGGCTGTAATATAAATGGAGTAATTCTTCATCTAGGCTGAAAGTCGCACGGTCTCAGCCATCGCACTAAAACTATTCAGAGGAGCTCTCACGAGCAACCGAATTCAACAATGTCGCAGGGACGAGTGCCTAGAACGCTAACACTCGGACTCTGCCAACAAAAATTTTCCGTACCATGATAAAAAAAAAATTGCACTTCGCTGGAGGGGGTGGGGATGCAGGTCTAACGTCTTCGTCTCAACATCAGTCTATACATGTGGCTAAAATGCCAAAGCAGCAGATAAACTACACCCACTACTGAAACGCTACATGCAGGCACTTTTACTCACTCTGCCATTCAAAGAGGAGAAGAATGGCAAACAGACATAGGAATACCACATAACATCATAGACAATATTGTGGAAGGTAGAGGAAACAGATACTTAAATAATCTACATATATATAGGTAAACCAGACAAAAAGTGTTATATAGATGGTTCGTGGCATTTCTTCCAGATAAGTCCGAAAGAACAGACACTATGCGAAATCCGTAGCCGTGAAACATAATGTGTAAATTATAAGTGTAGGGTGGAGAAATGGAAGGAAAAGGTGAGCTGATGATATCAGATGCATCGGAACTTCAGGCGGATTCAACGGCGAGAAGTGAAAAGGTGTGCCGTATTTGAACACGGTATCTGCTGCTTACTAGGCAATTGCGTGAACCACTGCGCCATCCGTTTACAGTGCTCATCACACACGCACGGACTACCTCGGCACGCTCGGACCTCGCATTAGTGATACGCACTGTGTGCGGATGGCGCAGATGTTAAAGCAGCTGCCTAGAAAGCGGGATATGCCGGGTTCGAGTCCCGGTCCGGCACACAGTTTCACAAGTCGCCGCCAATACTGCAAAAAGTCCAGATGCAGCTGACGTCATCAGTTCCATCCCTCCCCTTTCCTTTCTCCCTCTTCCACTTTCGGTTTACTCAATAGGTACAAAATAGACATAGTTACAATAAATGTGTGAACCTGTGGCTGATAGACACACATTCATCTGTTCTCTCTTTATCCAGACAAGATTTACTAAATGCCCAGAAAGAGTGAGATGATAATGATTTGGAAAATCTAATTAACTTGAGTAAAACATTATAATATGGTCGTATAGAAAACTTTCAACCGTGCTGTGTACTGAAATACGGCTTTATTGATTTAATGATCTGCACACTGCTTTTAAATCGCAGGAGTAACTGACTGAAATATTTTTGTTACATTCCTAACATTTTATGATTGTCTCATCCTAGCGACAATTGTGTGGTGAAGACATTTAAAACAAAAATCTTGGAACGAGAAGTTTATTTTGTGACGGAATAAATGTACAAGAGCTTAATGTGTTCACTGACCGCATAGGCGGCGTAAAATGCCCATGTTTTATAGTAAATATTAAATTTAATCGTAGTATCAAGGAGTAAACATAATATGTATACAACTTCTCCGATATTAATAAGAGAGAAGAACGTTCCTAGATCGTTCTTTTTTCTCTCTTTCTCCGCTTGTTTCTGGGGTTAAGAAATCACGATAAGCATTTATGCTGTTAACCTTCTTAATATCGTACGTTACAGTTTATATGTGGGTTACTTCGACGTACAGTGAGCCCTCTGTCATGTTCCTTGCATTCGTTTAGTTATTACTAAGACGTTTACAGCTCCACATTTTTAGCGGCCTCTGCTTCAACGGACGCCATTACTTGTCGATCTAAAAAGCGAAATCATAGCGGAAGCGCAGAGACCACACGTTTTTACATTTATCAAACATTTTTTTCACAGCGGTGAGCTGCAGCGGAGAGCAACATTAATTTTAAGATTCTACTTTTCAGCTTACGCCAAGAGCCATGTTTCAAATACCACAGCCCAAATATGACGATAAGAGGAGCATTCTTCAAGAGGGTTGCGGGTCCACAATAACTTCAGTGTTTGAGTCCATGCTCTTTAAAGTACGAATACGCCGAGGCTAATTATCATAGTGTTATTTTTCATTCTCACGTAATAGTCTTAGTAGTAAAAATCAGTTAACCACTTTTTCATATTGGAACACTCAATTACATTTACGCGTGTTTTTAAAGACACGAAATAAATAAATATACCCTCCTCTCGAAGAACAGCCGCTTCATGGTTTTCAAATGTAGAGATTTTCTAGTGAAGAGCACGCATATCTAGTGGGGAGAGTAGGGAAAGAAAAATATACTATGCTATACCTGTTTAAATGCACCATTTCTTATGTTCGACATCTCGTGAAGGTACATACACCAAATGCTGCTTATAGATATGATCAATATCCATTTCAGTAACACTTTACTTAGCTCATAATCGGACATAGTCAACACTTATATTGACTACGCACCTACATGTCTCTGCTATAATCATAATATCTCATGATATCGGCCAGCCGGAACCAGTAATCAGTTTTGATAAAGCAGCATATGACGAAGATAGATGTTAAATTTGATTCAACTAACTTCAAAGTACGAAACTCGAAAAGCTGCACAAGCACGTCCTCAGAGCATGGTAGTTTACAATCTCCGCCTGAAATTTTCCAGTAACGTTAGACGCAACCAATAATGATTAAGAACTAACACCAAACTCGATCTGTAGGAATAGCTCTTTTCCTGAAATATGTCTCCATTATTGAAACAACATATCCTAAATGTTTTAAATACTGGAATATTAAGAACGTTCAGTCACGGTGTTCATAATGTAACACTTCCCATTTCTGTGAGTATGACACCAAGTTACAAAAGATCACGCAGCAACCGACGAATTACGAGAAGCGAAAAAGAGAACACGGTTCTCTGAAGGCATCCCGGAGTGAACTGCGGCACCGCCTGCACGTACAGCTGCTGCAGAGTTTCCCACAAGGCTGTGTCTGCAGCGACTGATGATGGAAATGCAGGCGGCGGTATGTCCGGGACGCGGCGGCGCACGGCGCAGACACCGCCGGAAGCTGCGGGCTCTGAACGCTGAGCGCCGGCGCGGCGCGGCCGTCTTGGAAGCGGGCGATGCAAATGCGACGCATTTCCATACTGTAACAGGCGGCCCGCCGTGTCACAGCGCGCCGTGGCGCCCAAATTAATTTAACTGCCGCAGCCGGACGCCGCGCCGACCGCTGACAGAGCAAGAGAGAGCGTGCCAGGCAACGGGACCCGCGCAGACTATGGCAGCACCTGTCTCGCGCAGGCGCAGGACTCTCCGCAGACTGACGGAGACCATAGATTGCAAGGGAGGAATCTACAGGACGCTGCCGACGCCAGAAAGTGTCGCAGATGCCCACCATTCGATGAGACATCCACTAATTGAATACGCGGATTGCATACACTGATGGCCAAGACATCAAGGTTGCCGTGGCCTTCTCCAACAGACATCACGGCACCTAGAATATCAGCAATCAAACTGATAGCCTGCAGCCGCGGGTAGCCCGCCTTCGCAGGCACACCGAAGCACTACAAAACCGACAGGCAATATTGATAAACGGCCACAGCAACAACCACAACAACAACACCACAGCAAAGACACCAGCGGCCACCAGGGGTCACTACCGGCCCACATAAACATAACGAAGAGGTCGCTGCAAATCCCGGAACTACACTCCTGGAAATGGAAAAAAAAACACATTGACACCGGTATGTCAGACCCACCATACTTGCTCCGGACACTGCGAGAGGGCTGTACAAGCAATGATCACACGCACGGCACAGCGGACACACCACGAACCGCGGTGTTGGCCGTCGAATGGCGCTAGCTGCGCAGCATTTGTGCACCGCCGCCGTCAGTGTCAGCCAGTTTGCCGTGGCATACGGAGCTCCATCGCAGTCTTTAACACTGGTAGCATGCCGCGACAGCGTGGACGTGAACCGTATGTGCAGTTGACGGACTTTGAGCGAGGGCGTATAGTGGGCATGCGGGAGGCCGGGTGGACGTACCGCCGAATTGCTCAACACGTGGGGCGTGAGGTCTCCGCAGTACATCGATGTTGTCGCCAGTGGTCGGCGGAAGGTGCACGTGCCCGTCGACCTGGGACCGGACCGCAGCGACGCACGGATGCACGCCAAGACCGTAGGAACCTACGCAGTGCCGTAGGGGACCGCACCGCCACTTCCCAGCAAATTAGGGACACTGTTGCTCCTGGGGTATCGGCGAGGACCATTCGCAACCGTCTCCATGAAGCTGGGCTACGGTCCCGCACACCGTTAGGCCGTCTTCCGCTCACGCCCCAACATCGTGCAGCCCGCCTCCAGTGGTGTCGCGACAGGCGTGAATGGAGGGACGAATGGAGACGTGTCGTCTTCAGCGATGAGAGTCGCTTCTGCCTAGGTGCCAATGATGGTCGTATGCGTGTTTGGCGCCGTGCAGGTGAGCGCCACAATCAGGACTGCATACGACCGAGGCACACAGGGCCAACACCCGGCATCATGGTGTGGGGAGCGATCTCCTACACTGGCCGTACACCACTGGTGATCGTCGAGGGGACACTGAATAGTGCACGGTACATCCAAAGCGTCATCGAACCCATCGTTCTACCATTCCTAGACCGGCAAGGGAACTTGCTGTTCCAACAGGACAATGCACGTCCGCATGTATCCCGTGCCACCCAACGTGCTCTAGAAGGTGTAAGTCAACTACCCTGGCCAGCAAGATCTCCGGATCTGTCCCCCATTGAGCATGTTTGGGACTGGATGAAGCGTCGTCTCACGCGGTCTGCACGTCCAGCACGAACGCTGGTCCAACTGAGGCGCCAGGTGGAAATGGCATGGCAAGCCGTTCCACAGGACTACATCCAGCATCTCTACGATCGTCTCCATGGGAGAATAGCAGCCTGCATTGCTGCGAAAGGTGGATATACACTGTACTAGTGCCGACATTGTGCATGCTCTGTTGCCTGTGTCTATGTGCCTGTGGTTCTGTCAGTGTGATCATGTGATGTATCTGATCCCAGGAATGTGTCAATAAAGTTTCCCCTTCCTGGGACAATGAATTCACGGTGTTCTTATTTCAATTTCCAGGAGTGTACTTTCACACGTCAACCACGTGATGGAAAATAGTTTCGAGGTACTCATCCGCCGAAGTGCTATAAAGTTTGGCGCTCGGCTGCACATCGGCCAGCAGACTTGGATAGCTTCCGCCCAGGCAGCCCGGCTTGGATCTTCTCCCTGATCTCTTGATTAGGTTTGGTATATCGGAGAAGTCTCTGGCGGAGACTAGTACGAACTTATTTCAGTTGTTTTCTATCTTATTCTTGTATGTAATTGTGATTCGAAGACGGATCACTGTTTTGTGTTGGTGTTATACTTGGAGAATTGGTTTTGGTTAATTGAACAGTCCAATAAATTGTTTCGGACTTTGATCGTTAGTTTCTTCTGCTTACGCAGACATATCAAAGACCACACGCCAACGCGAGATTGGATACCACCCGATGCGGTTGCGGACGTCTTACGGGAAAAATTAAGTACATAGGGTGAATCACCTGCAACTTGCACCGCAGATATTTCGGTAATGGAAGACGCCACTGATGTGTAAACATATTTCAATGAGGCAATGTCTACTGATAGCGCACCAAGCGAAGTGTACTAAATTAGAACTTCAGTGGTGTTTTAAGCAGAAGTCTTGCGCCAGTATTTTACGAGATATAATCTGAACATTCTAAACACTGACAGTGGTTTATTCCATGTTGTAGCACAAAGTAATGTGAATTTCACTTAGTGCGTATGCGCAGCCCTACACAGCCTAGGGTTAACAAAAGACGGATAAAAGCGAATACAGTACGAACGTGCGGTCTGACACGTAAAGAATCAACGTGCCCTCACTACCAGTGCTCAAAATGACTACCATCAGCGTCAGTATAAGCTTGCAAGCTGCCATACAACGATTGCCGCATACGTTCTAGCATTTCAGCCAAAATTGCAGCGCAGATACCAGTAATACACCGTTTCATATCATCTGTAATTGAAGACGTTCAAGAGGTTGGCGTATGTTGGGACATCTTTCCGCATACAACAATACGAACAAACGTCATACTTCCTACATTCACCATAAACCATGAGCGCGTTTTTCGTATTGGGAAATGCCATCTTCCAAGCACGTCCTACGGCGTCCGTATCATACAATGAGAGACAGATCCGTCACAATGTAATCGCAGTGTATTCACAATCTTTCGGCAGAACGTAGAGTACGTTGCAAATTGTCAGGGAGTTGAACGTCGATATACACGTCAATTCGTCGCTACCACATACAAAGACACTGAATTGTAAAAGTCGCTTAATGGCAGAACCTTGCGGATATGTAATTAACTACCTTGTTCTTCACTTCTATCTTGTTATAGCCTCAGATTAGAATTACGTGGCCATGTAAATTCATGACAGAAAACGGGGTAGCTGGTAGTCAAATTCTATCGGTTTCTTAAGAATTCTTGAACTCCGACATTGTTCAGGTTAGGCTGATCTACAAGGATTCATTGAACTAACAAATAGTAAGTCTGTTCTCTAAACATAGTTAAAATGTGCTAGTTTCAAGTTAGAGGGCAAGCGGTGGCTGATGGTCAAATTATGAGTTACAGAACGGGTACGTCATCAGAACTTAGACGAAAGAATAAACAGAAATGAAATATGCTGACACAAGGAAAATTAAATCTCACTACAAGCAGCCCCCGTATAGTTATTCTGTAGATTCTAGTTCAGAGTACCAGACGTAAAGTGATTTCCCATAACGAAGTAACATACTTGAAGTTCTTTCTATCACGTAAATTTACAACAAAGTACCGAATATTGAAGATTCACTTACACTCTGCACTGTTGCGTGGAACGACTGATTTGAATGAACTGTAGTATGAAGTGGAGTTGTTCACAAATTCAGAGCAGAGCAACCCAAACACATCTATTACTTAGTAACCGTAAACAGTGTGTCAAACG